>NC_067398.1:619450842-619585842 GCF_016432865.1 Antechinus flavipes
AGAGCTAAAGGAGCACAGGGAAAGTGCACAGTATGGGACATAGTTTTAAAGTATAGAGAAAATCAAACATACCGTGTTTCCCTGATAATAAGACCTATCCCGAAAATAAGCCCTCCCCTTACTGTGTAAGATTCCTCTAAAATAAGCCCTCCCCCGAAAATAAGCTCTATTGAGATTGCTACTGTAGTGAAGATGATCCCCTGCCCTACACGCTACATTACGGTACTCTCTGTATGCACCATCTCCCTCCCTCCCCCTCGGGTGAAATGCACGCCGCGCTCCAAGCTGCATCCAATCAGAGCTGCAGCAGTGAGAGCGTCATCCTGTTCTTCCCCAGTGATTTGCTTGCTGGCGCCAATGAGAGCAGTGCCACGGAGGAGAGCTGAGGCAGGACAACATAAGAACCCGGTATGTAAGCAAGAGTGAGGGGGCATGATGGAGGATAAAAGAAGAACTCAGGGGGCATAATGGAAGATAAAAGAACTCAGCCAGCACTCACTGCGCTAAAGAAATGAAGAACTTCCTTGCAGAGAGAAGAATAGATCAAGTAATGATTCCTGCAGGAATGACTGCCTATCTCCAGACCCTTGATATTGCAATGAACAAGCCATTCAAGGACCATTTGTGCATGGAAGTCAATGACTACATTGAAAATAGAATGGAAAGAAATCAGTGTGGAAACTTTGTGAAGCCCTGTCTGCAAGAAGTCGTGACTTGGGTGAAGAAGTCATGGGATAAAATTACTGAGAGCTGTGTCACCAAGGCACTACAAGCAGGTTACCTGGACAAGACATGTTCATTTAAAGAGAGCTATGTTGCTGGACATGACAGATTGGGTCCACTTCTTCTGAAGGAAATAGAGGTACAAGACATCCAGGACAGAATTCAGGGTATGGACACATATGACGATGTTGTTGAAGAAGATGACATGATCATTATTGAATAAAGGTACTTTTTTTTGTTCACATTTACCTGTTTATTAAAATTGCTGTCAATGTTCATTAAAATAAGCCCTCCCCTGAAAATAAGCCCTTTGGTGTTTTTCTGTCCAAAAAAATAATAAGACAGTGTCTTATTATCGGGGAAACATGGTAGCAGGGAAGAGATGAATACAGGCCAGCCTGGATCCCTCACAGACCAATTGTGTCTTGCTGAGAGATGTTTCAAAATAAGTGGGAGCTTTTGCAGGATACAGTACTAAAAGGTAAATACTATACAATAGACTCAATAAATTCTTCTTTATATAATTCAAATTATATAATTCAGAATAATAATTGGAAGCCAAGAAACAGGGGTAGGGAAATGGGGGATAGTATTCTATCCTAGGAAGCATTGATTATTTCTACCAATTTCTTTTTACCATTGCAGGAGCATGGATTCCAAATTTGGGAAAGATTTTTCATAAAATAGGTGGGAACAAAAAGGTTTTTTCACCTAATTCTCCTTTTAATAGCCATAAAATCATTACCCCAAATTCCCCTCTCCTCTAAGCATTCTTATTAATCTAAAAACATGAATACAAGATATGAACAAACATCCATACTAGTTATGTGAATTTTATCAAATTACTTAACTTCATATCTTCTTCCCTCAATCTTGTCTCTTTGTCTTTATCTCTCCCTGTTTCTGTGTCTTTGAGTGTCTATCTCTGTCTCTCTTTATCTCTGTATCTCTGTCTGTCTCTGTCTCTTTCTTTCCCTTCCTATAATAAATACACATAGATGCATTTCTGTATAGACAGGTATGTCAATCTTCCCAATAGAGTGTTTAAGATAATTAAGACATGCTCTCCAAAGAAATCTCTCCAAGGGCTATTTTTTAGACTAGACCAAACACTAAAAGGTGAAGTAGAGAAGATAGTCCCACCCACAAAGGGTAATAATCTGGTTGATTTATTAAGTCATTTTTATCTCAAGCTTGTTTATTCCTCTGATCACAAATCCCTAGGAAAAAAAGAAAGAAAGAAAGGTCAGGCTAGGCTGTCATACTTATTTCATTCTTCTGGAACCTTAGCATTCTGTCTTCACCTCTCTCCCTGGTCACTCCAGCCAACCCTAGCACACTCCATCATAATCAGTTCATCCTCGTTGTAGTCTCAAACTTGGAAACTGGAAGAATAGAGGAAAACACAAATGTTCGGGCTTAGGAAAAAACAACTCAAGAAAATAAGCAAATAAACAAAAAGAACTTGAGAAAGAGACACATAAAAATAGATATGAAAGAGGGACATCAGGAATATCTTTTCTGGCCTGGGGACTTCATTAGATTGTAGAGGAGTTATCTAATGGGATAGGTGAACTCTCCACCCATCCCTATTTAATTGGAAACAGTCCCACCTGGTTGTGGAAAAGAGTGGTTGATGAATTATAGGAAGTTGTCAGAAGCTGGCAAAGAAAAGGGGCCCAATGGCCCCTTGACGTCTTGCTTACTTCAGTTTCCTCAGTCTGAGGAGTTTTATGTTGCCTCCTGACTAGCAGCCCTAGATAAATCAAAGGCAATTCCAGAAAGTACATTTGCATTTTAATGGGCTGAACCCAAGGCAGAGGGATAGTCACCACTCTGTAGCTTGAGCAATCCATGCTAGTTGATTTGTGTGATGACTCTTGCTGAGCTTGCCTCTCTTGTTGTTTTATTAGAACTGGGCAAAGTGTAATTCCAAGCTGGAATACAACTCTAAAAAAATACAAAAATTCCCAGTTCCTTTTCTCCAAGGTAGATTGTTATAGTCATGTTATTTGTTTCCCAACAAGTACAATGTGAAATCCTGATATGAGTGGTGTGAAGGATTGAGGTGACAGTGTCATTGTAAAAGGAAGAACAGTAGCTTTTCATAATATAGTGATTCCCATTAAGTACTTTCTAACCCATTTCAGAATTTGAGACTTTGAGAGGATAGTCCCAAGATTCCACATAAAAATTATTTAATGATATATTAAGTAGTAAATAATTGCAGAGTATTATGAACAGTATATTCAATTAATATGGAGATTCACAACACTTTTTGTTGTTGTTGAAAAGCATTCATGAAACAACAACAACAACAAAACAGTGAAAACTCCTGGAATTATGCATCAAGTTATAATCTTTGAGTCAAGCAGTCCTAAATTCAACTCCTGCCCCTGACAAATATGAGTATTTTCTCTAAGCCTAGAAGTTGCCAACCAGGTGCTAAATTCTATTAGCAAAAGGATTTCCCTATATTAATATAATCACATGATCAATCAAAAAGAAAAATTAATGAAAGGCACATGTACATAAGTCCATAAAAAGCTAGGATCATGACAGAGAGAAATCCTATTCTACTCTACCCCAAAACTCAGAATAAGAACAAATGAGTAGTAAAAACAAGCTATGAGAGTAATATAGCCTTATATAAACATAATATAAGGGGTGGAGTCAAAATGGTATAGTACAGTCAACAACCCATTTTAATTCTTCCAATATTTTCCTTCAAACAACTTCAAAATAATATCTTAAATCAAATTTTGGAGTGGCAAAGCCAACAAAAAAGTCATGGTGGGGTAAGACAGCTTAGGAAACAACAGGAGATATCTGTGACACTGGGATGAAAGCCTATCCAGAGGTCACATATGCAGGAGCAACACCAGGAACGGACCTTGGAGGCAGCAGCAACCACAGCTTTTGCGTCTTTCTCCAGAGAAAGTGAGTCAGACAGTTTATCATAAAAAGATGACAGGCAATCTTTTGCTGGTACTATCTGTAGCTGCTGCTCATTAGCAATTCCCATGATCAAGAACTCTGAAATACTTTTTCTTATCACCATTGCCTGTCATTTCATGGCTCTCTATTCCTTTCTCCCAAACATATTCCTTGTCTTCACTCTGGCCTGCAATTCCTACATCCCTGTCATTACTGTGCTAGGCCATTACCCTGATCTTATTTCATTGGCCAACAACTGAGCTCTTACTGAAGCAAAGACATTTATTCCTAGTTGATTCTTTACCCATCCCTTCAATTAATCAAATTGCCTCTACTTAATCCTTATCCTTCTTGATCATTCTGCAACATCTGAAAATTGTTGGCTCCTGGATATTCTTATTGTTCATTCATGAGTCACATCAGTCTCCCTAATTGTAAGTATGGTGTAAAGTTATATTCTTGGCTCTCTTCCCTTTTTTCTTCACTCTTTCCCACTTGGTGATCTCATTGGTGCCCTAGGATTCTATTTTCTATTCTATGCTAATGAATTCTAAATCTATATACTCTGCCTTAATCTTTCTCCTTTGTCTCAAAACCTACATTAGTAGGTCTCTATTGGACTTTTTAGTCTCTATGATTTGTAGGCATTTTAAACTCAACATGATCAAAATAAAACTTAATTTTCCTTCTAAACCCACTACTCATCTGAGATTCCCTAGTACTATGGAAGTCAGTGGCATCTTTCCAGTTGTCAAAATTGGTAATCTTGGAGTCATCCTTGAGTCCTCATTTTCACTAATTTCAGCTGTCAAATTACTTACCAAATATTATTGTTTATACCATAACATTTTTCACATAACCCCCCCTTGTCAGTTAATATAAGCTGAGTCATATTGGCAATATTTTTCACCTCTGCTGTTGTAATACCATAATATTTGATTTGTCTGTCTCAAGACTCTGAACATCAAAGTGTCCCCACTCTAATCCATTCAAAACAGATAATCAGAGATATTCCTATGGCTCCCTGTTGCCGCCAGGATTAAACAGATAGTTTATTTTTGATGTGTAAAGCCTTCCACAATGAGGCCTTCCTTATATTTCTAGTTTTCTAACACTTCTTTCAACATATCCATGCATTGACCCATCTGATATTCTGAACATATAACATGCCATTGCCTATCTCAATGTCTTTGTCTTAGTTGTCACTCATGTTTGAAATGCATACTCTCCTCAGTTCTGCCTCTCAAAAGCCTTGAATTCCATTAAGACCCAGTTTTAAGGATAACTTCTATGCATGGCCTTTTTCTGACAATTCTAGCTGCTAGCATACTCATTGCCAATATCTTTTTTAATCTCGGTACTCATCTGCTTCAGAACTCATCAAATTCAGAATTCAATACATTTCGATAAGAAAAAAGTCCTTCAGCACTTGAAGCTTGCTCAATACCCATTGCACTTAATTGTTGTTTTGGTGAAGCAGTGGGGATGTGAGGTTGGCCAGCCAACTGATCAGTCCCCACCACTGCTATTGCCCTCAGCTATGGACAGATCCTCCCCAGAGAAGGTATTGGTACAAAGGACTGTCACTATGGAACCCACAATGCTAATGTAGTGAGTGTTGCTGGAAAGGTCCTAAGACCATTCTTGCAAGATGGTATGGCTGCAGCATATAGTGTCCTAGCTCCCCAAACAGTAGTACTGGAAGGGGCAGAGTGGCTGGCAAGCTCAGCAGGAGGAGGAGCAGTGGCAGCAGTGGCATGAATAGCAGTGTCTGAAACCCAGGTGAAGGAAAATATGGTAAAGAACACAAAACTCCTGGCAGCTCAAAACCCCAAGCAGCAGCTGGAGCCCTGGGCAGTCATAAGCTGGAGACCATAGCTTCTGCCTCTATGTCCAGGCTCATACCCCTTCCCCTAAGAAAGCTTATCAAACCTCTCCTAAGAAAGTTTATCATGTCAAATTTTAGATTTAAAAAATAAGCTTAATTTGATTCCCAAATTCCACATTCCTCCTTATATCCTGGGATTCACCAATACATGTTAGGCTTCAAAGTGTTTTGTAGCCAAAAAAGAAAAAAAAAAAAAGCTTAAGTAGCTTCACCCCATATATCTCTTGAGGGAATTATTTTTATATTATGCTAAATACCATATTATACAAACTTCAGTAAGGGAATCAAAAATATCCAGAAAAGAGAGCATCTTGTATCTTCTTACCCAATACATAATTGGGTCTGTTTTCCTTCAGCCAGGTGTTTAGCTCTCTTTACCATCTAGATAATTTAAGTTAAGTTTTATAGCAAGCTTAATCGGAGCCACCTGGAAGCATTTACTACCTGAGAGAAGGATAATGGGCCCACTAGTGCTCTAGGGAGCCAGCATGGAGCAGTGAAGAAGGTTCTCTCCACATCTAAACATTGATATTCAAATCCGAAATCTGTGACCTTGGACAAGTCAATTTATCCCTCTGGATCCCAGTTTTCATATCGGTACAAAAATAGAAGTTGTTCTGCACATAATCCCAAAAGCTCTTTCCAGTCACAAAAGTTATGATCCCCTGCCTTTTTTTCTAACAAATATAAAAATATGAGTTTCAGGTATAAATTTCTTCTCATATAAAGTAACAGGAAATACATTAGCATGGTTATGAATGGGGGCTCTGCCTTTGTGTATTTATCACTTTTCTATCATGGATATAATCAATCTTTCCTCATATTTGTCATCCGGATCTGTAATGCCCAATAAACAAATGCCTCGATTTGATTTTCACAGTTAACATGAAGCCAAATTCCTTTTCCTGCAAAGCACATTTTGTCTCAGAAAAATCAAGCCTAAATAAAAAGAGACATTCCTCTGAAGTCTTTTTGCTTGTACAAAAATATCATGGTTGAGCAGGAAACCACAGTTATTTAATGAGATTGGGGGGGAGGAAAAGGATTCAGGAATCAATGATTAATAAGTAATAGCTAATTTTTAGCAAAAATTCTGTCATTAATGACTAATGGTTTCATGAGGCTATGGGAGAAGGCAAGACAGGCCTGAAAAAGAGGTGCTAGAATTGGCATCTTGGGGACTGACTTAGATGACCTCTAATTTGCTGTCCTACTCAGAAATCTGAAACTCTGTGGTTATATATAAAGCAGGCAGGAGAAAGGTGGCATTCACCCTTGACCTAGCTCTATCCTACAAGTGGCATCAGAGCCTTGGGAAACAGGAACATGAATTGGGGAAAGCTCTAAGCAAGACAACATTAATCCCCACACAGTTTGTACCCAACTGCTTTAAATCTTGACTTTATAAAAACCTCAGAGATTATCATACTCCTTGATGAGTTCCTCAGGAAGCCTAGAATATATGGCCTCACCATCCAATATAGATTCTTAAGGGTCCTGAACAGGAGATAAACTTTTTTTCTTCAAAACAAGAGCAAAACTCATCATAATAAAACAATGCCTACTTAAACTACCTATGGCTTCAGAATCTCAGAGTTAGATTTCCAAAGTGACTATAGTCCAACCAGTTCCTGGACAGAAAAGCAGCTATAATATATCCAATGATCCTTCTATTCCTTTCTTGAAAACTTATAATAAAAGTTGTTATCAACTATTTCCCAGGGAAACCCATTCAACTTTTGGAAATCTCTAATAGCTGAGAATTTACATCAGTTCTAAACCTGTCTTTTTTTTAAAAATAATTTCCATCCATATCTTCTGCTCATAGGTTCTGAGCAGAATGAATAAGGTCCCTTTTCCATCTGGAAGCCTCTAAGTATCAGAATCAGTCAGTCAACTGGCATTTATTAATAAGCACCTCCTATATGCCGAACATAATGTTAAGCACCAAAGATGCAAAGGGAGACAAATGACAGTCTCTTCCTTCAAGGAGCTCACAGTATAACGGGAAGACAACAAGCAAACCAATAAACACAAATTACATGAAGAACAAATAGGAAATAATTTACAAAAGGCACTAGAATTAAGAAGGATAATAAAGACTCCCTGCAGAAAGTATGGTTTTGATTGGGACTTCAATTAAACAAGAAGAAACCAGGAAGAAAGGATATGGAGGGAGAACATTCCAGACATGGGGCACAGAAATGAAAATAGCTAGAGATGAGAGATTAAGTGTCTTCATCATGATCCCACCTATCTATACTTTCCCAGGTTAAAAATCCACAGTTTCTTCAATCAGTCTTCATATTGTCTGATCTTCAATCCCTTAACTGTTTTGTTCATTCTTTTATTGACATTCCAACTTAACAGTATCCTTTATAAAATGTGGTGCCCCTAACTACACATTGCACTCCAGATATAGATTGATCAAGTCAGAGCAGAAGTACTATCACTAGTCTAGTCCAAAGCACATTACTTCTCCAGAGAGCTTCAGATTATATCAATTTTGGGATATTATTGATTCAGATTGAGTTTGTAGTCTCCCAAAATTCACAGTCCTCTTGGGATCTCCATCAATTCTCCACCCCATCATATTATATATTTCATGACATCGTGTACATTTATTTCTAACTCCTTTGTTCTTGGTTGTGGCCCATACCTGCCATGTATTTTTGTTTTATTCTTTGGGTAATCCTCAATTTTCATTCTTCAGAAACTCCCATTTCTGTATTTGAGATTAAGAAGATTTGAAATATATATATTTATTTATTTACATTTTGATTTCTAAGTCATCTTCTCTCCTTTTCAACTCTACAGTAGAGAAGGCCAACATTTGATACAAATATAAATGTAGAACCATATAATACATCATTTCATATATCAGTTATTCCTATGGAAATATAGCATTTTTCTTCATCAGTCCTTCATAGATAATTTTGTTCATATTTTGTCATATTGTTCAAAATAACCTAGTCATTCACAGTTATTCTTCAAATAATATTGCTATTACTACATACAATGTTTTCTTAGTTCTGCTCCATTCACTCTTAAATATTTTATGCAGGTCTTTTCATGTTTTCTAAAAACAATGTATTCATCACTTCTTGCTGCACAGTAGTATTTTGTCACAATCATATACAGCAACTTACTTATCCATTCTTTAACTCTATTTTAAGTTATTTGCCAATACAAAGAGAGCTCCTATAAATATTTTAGAATATATGGGTTCTTTTTCTTTTCCCTGATCATCTTGTGAAGGATATACACAGTTTAATAACTCTTTGGACATAATTCCAAATTGTTCTCCTAAACAGTAGAATCAATTCACAATTCTGACAACAGTGTATTAGTGTTCCAATCCTCTCCAACATTTGCTTTTTTTTTCTATCATTTTAGCCAATCTGATAGGTATGAAATAATGTTTCAGAGGTATTTTATCTTTCGTTTCTCTCTCCTATAATATTTGGAACTTTTTTCACATGATTTAACTATATTTGGCTTTGATTTCCTTCAAAAACTGCCTGTTCATGTTCTTTGATAATTTATCAATTGGAGAATGACTCATTCCTATATATGGGTGTTGATCAAAAAATTGTTTGTAATTTTACCCTGATTTTCTACTTTCCAATCTAAAACCTCTTTTACTTTAACATAATCAAAATTATTCATTTTATATCCCACAATGATCTCTCATTCATTTATAATTTTTTCTCTCATCTATAGATCTGATAGTTAATGCTCCATATTATCCATAAATTCTTAAAATTTCTCTAGGGCATCTCTCTTTATATCTAGGTCATTTATCCATTTTGACCTTATTTTGGGGAAAAGCACTTTTTTCACAACAACCCTACTGACATAAGGTCCTCTTCCCTCATATTATGGAGAGGAGATTGATTCTCAAGAAAATAAAGTGATTTGCCCACAGTCCCACAGCAAATAAGTGTAGAAGTCAGGATTCAAATCTCAAGTTTCTCCACTGAGTTGTTTTTATTATTATTTGGAATGCTGCTAGAAGATAGGAATGAGAATTCAAGAGCCCAGAATTTATTGTTTTTTCCATCAAGGGATTCTGAATAAAATACAGCCCTCTCTTTGTATCTGATTTCTAGTAATGCAATGTCATCTCTCCATCATTGGCAGTTCTAAAGGCTGTAGAATGGATTGTGCCTTTCCTTTGTGGGTGTGATAGTGAAGAAGTAGCAGAAACATAAAGTCACTCAGCTATCAGGGTTTGGGAGAGCAATTCACAACATGAAGAATTCACAGGAATCATTTATTACAGTCATGAAGTCACAAAGATCTGTATTGCTATTAAAAGGTTCATAAGTTAAATGAAAAAATGATTAAGCCACATGCTGTGGGTGAAGTGACTTTTAAGATTGGTGGGAAGAGGAGGAGAGAAGTAAAGACTAGGTCCAGGGAGTTAGGGTGAAATTTATGGATGAGTTATGGTATGTCCTAGTTGAGAACAAACTTGCATATGAGCCTACATGACCAGTTTCATTGTAAATGAATAGTTATATGAAATGGGTGACTCTATCTTAGGTAAATTGACCAAGAAAATGACAGGGATTTTTGTGTATCATGATGAAAACAGCATAAGTTGATTAAATTCTGACAATGAAGGCAGGATGGACTGATTAAAGTTCCTGCTCTACATCAATAGGTGGGAGAGTTATGACTGGTTCCAGGACACTAAAAACTCATCTTTTTCTAGTCAAGTCTACTTTCTACTCTTCTTCCTGAAAAAGTCTTTGACTTACAGGAATTTTCAAAGGCTCCAAAACCAGAGGGCTCTATTTCTGACTGTCTGTCTCTCTGTGTGTGCATCTTTCTCTATTTCTTTGTCTTTGCTTCTCTATGTCTCTTCCTTCCTGAATATGCCCTTCCCCTAATCATGGCTCAGGAATTCTAAATATGTCATATTTCCTCAGAATGCATGTATTTAGTTTGATTATTTGCAGCGTGTTATTGTGAAAAGTAAACTTGTCATCTGTATATAGTTTTCCTTAATGTGGTTAGCAACATCTTCCTACAAAATGTCAATTTGTCTTTCACTAGCATGTGATCTATAAATCAGTGGTTCTCAAACTTTTGTTCTAAGGATCTTTATACTATTAAAATTATTGAGGATATGTCCAAAGAATTTTTTTAAACATGAATTATATTTATGGGTATTTACCCTATTAGAAACAAAAACTGATTTTGACTTTATAGACTCTCTGAAAGAGTTTGAGACCCCCATGATTCTCTGGACCACCCTTTGAGAACCACTTTATGAATGACCCTTATTTTTAAAAGTGGCTCTTTGAGAGTGATTTTTGGAGGTTTAATCCATGGGAAAAATGTAATAAGTAATACTAGGCAAAACTCTGAATTTGAAGTTAGGAAGACCTAAATTCAAGTTTTTCCTGGGCTATTTTCCTGAGAAAATCATTTAGCCTCCTGGTGCCCTGGACAATGTTCTAAGACTATAAATTGTGGAGAATATGCCAATCTGTGTTGGCAGAGAGATTTTCCTCACTAGAGAACTTCCGGAAACAATGAACATTCCTTACTAGTCCACATTCCACTGCCAATTTACAAGTATTCTGAATGTTTACCTGAGGCCTAACTTTTAAAATGAAGTATAATATAAGTTAATTGAGCTAGAAGAGACCTTAGAGATTGTCTAGTCAAAGCTTCTTCCTTTGACAAAGGTGGAAATTGAGGTCTTGGATGTTTCACAAATTCACACAAATAGTAAATCAATGAAATTCTTCACAACCTTAGGTGCAAAACTGACAACAGTATAATGCCCCAGAAATCCCTCACCTGCAATGTATAAAATGGATCTGGTGGATTCATTTTCCTACCAAAAAGCCTGACAACCATCACACTGCGGTTTTTCCCTTAATTTCTGCAGAACTCAAGATACACACCTCAGGTACATTGTATGCCCTTGGGCAAGATAGGGCAAATTAAATTTTGCTCCAGTAAACCTGAGCAATTAACATTTGGGAATTTCCAGCGACAAAGAGGAGGTGAGTATGCCCCTGAGGAAGTCAGCTAAGCTCTAGGGAAGGTGATGTTTGAGGTCTCTTTCCGCAAATGGACCATTTAGTGTATCCAGCTCTTGTTGAGCTCTTTTGAATAAATAAAAGAACTAACTCCACTACAATCAATCAATAAATAAATAATTATCAAGTACCTATTATGTGTTAAGCACAGGGGATACAAAGACAAAAATGAAGCTATTCCTGCTCTTAATGAGATTAAATTTTCCAAGGAGAGATATCATGTATATATACAAGTATAAAAAGAATAAATACTTTAAAAAATACAAAGTTCATTGGAAAAGGAATGCTCAATAGTAAGGGGTGGGGTTGGGGAGATCAGGAAAGATTTCATGCAGGAGGTAATTAAGCTGGGTCTTAACAGAAATCATATATTCAGAAAAATAGAAGTAAGGACTGAATGATTTTCTGACCTGGAAGAAAGCCAGTGCAAAATCAGAGTTGGAAGATGGGATTTGTGGAATTTGTGGAACAGCAAGGATGTCAATATAGAGCATTGGAAAGAGAGTAATGTATAACATGACTGGAAAGGCAGGTTTGAGTCAGAATGTGCTTTAAAAACTAAAGAGAGGAGTTTATATTTTTTCATAGGGGCAATAGAGATCTGCTGACATTTATTGAGTAGGGAAATTATATGATTAAATCTATGCTTCATTCAGGAAATCTCCACACTTTGCCAGTAATGTGGAGATTGGATTAAAGTGAGGATAGATGAAACATGGGAACTAATTAGGAGGTCATTATAATAGTGCAGGTGAGAAATGATAAAGGTCTAAAGTGGTAGTTGTTGAGTAATGAGAGGAGAATATATTAACAATGATGCCATGAAGTACAAATGGTAAAATTTGGCAATTAAATGAATATGTGGAGTGAGGGACAGTAAGACATAGAGGATGATATTGAGGTTATGAACATGGAATACTGGAAGGATAATGATGCCCTTACAGAAAGAGAAAGAGAGCGAGAAAGAGAGAAACAGACAGAGAGAGAGAGAGAGAGAGAGAAAGAGAGAGAGAGAGAGAGAGAGAGAGAGAGAGAGAGAGAGAGAGAGAGAGAGTAATCAATAAGTCCAATGATTGGATTGAATGAAAATTCTTAGAGCCAGGGACAAGGTTTCATTTAGCACAGTGTCTAGCACAGTCATGCAATTAATAGCTGTTTTGTTTTGTTTTTCATTTTGTTTATTTTACTTATATTTATTATCTGTCTCTTCTACCCCATATTAAACAGTAAAAATAAACAGAGACAAATAAAATTCTCATCATAAACATCCATAGTTCAACAAAACACAGCCCCACATTGCCCATGTCCAAAATATTTGTTTCATTTTTTCTGGCAGAAGGTGCATAGCATTTTTCATCTTTTGGTTCACTGGCATTATAGTTTATCATTGTGTTGCTTGGACTTCAGTGGGCATTTAAAGAATGTTAGATGTTATTGAAAGTTTCAGGTGGTTATGTTGGTTATGTCCCATGGAGTTGGAGCTGGAGAATTAAACAATATTAAATTAATTTTTTTAATTAAATATCTACTATATTTGAGACATTGTGACATAAAAGTAAAAATGATACATTTTTTCAAGACTAGATAGAATAAACATTTGACCTACAATTAGAAAGAGGAGTAAAACCACCAATTCAACATAAGCCATATTTATTAAATATATATGAAGCACTAGGCACTTATTAGGTGCTAAACCACATCAAGTCCACCTAACGATCTGTTTTTTCTGCTCCTATGTTTTAACTCCTAAACACTGCTGGAAGAAGTCATCCCTCCCCCCTCTAATAATTGGGCTTTCACATTCATTTCATTTAACCTCAAATAAATCTCAGTGCTACATGACTAGATATTCTGACCTACTCTTAGTATCTATTCCTTTTTTTCAATGTGGATAAAAGTTTATTTTTAAAAACATATAAGATTTTTTTAAAATCATTGCTTTATTCTGAAATTAAGAAATAAGACAAACATTTCTGTAACATAGTAGAACAGAAGAAAAAGATGATTACACATGAAATTGAAAAATACAACTTGCTATTCCTTTTAAATATATAGAAAAGTTAGCACATAACTTACTTCCTTTTTTTTTCTTTTCCACCATTCTAGAGATGGCTACAGATAGACACAAATATGTATATATACATATGTATATAATAAGTAAAATTCTCTTATACTATGAGAAATTATTATTTCTCTCTGGTATTAATAATCACTTATTGTATTAAAACAAAGGTGTTTTTCCATCTTTTCTATTTCTTCATTCTGAAACCAACCATATTGGAAATCTCTTTTAAAGCTTTACCCAAGCCAAGATCTAATCAGGCAATAAAAAAAAATTCTAAGTTAAATTAATGGATACATTCCTGCTTATTTTGTTTGATCAGACAGATCTGGAAAAATGTATATCCTCCCTTTTGTCAGACAGGTGATATGGAAATTGATGTCTCTTTTATTAAGATTTGGGTCCTCTAAGACCCTCATTGCAATATAGTCCATTATCTTATTATAATAATATTTTCTAACCAATTCTAACCAAATATTGTTGATTGCCACCTTGAGGTACACCTGCTCTTCCAAGGACATATCAACTTACCACTGTGAGTGGTTTTTGATCTAAGAGACAGAATAGTCAAATGGTAATTTTTCATATTAATATGCATTCTGGTCTTATTACTAAAATGATTAAGTTGTGTGTGATTCCAAAGAATCATAAAGAAAAATAATGCTTTCCCCATGACATAGATGATTACCTAAAAGGCAGAATGAGATTTTAGGATATGACTAATGTGGAAATTTGTTTTGTTTGATTATGCTTATATGATATAGAGATTCTATCTTCCTCACTTCCTTCTCTTTTTAAATTCTTTTTTCCATCTTTCATTCATTCCTTTCTTCCTTCAATCTCTTCCTCCTTTCCTTCCTTGAATTATTTCTTTCTTATATGTTAAGGGAGGTGGAAGGTAGAAAAATGTTTTTAAAGAAAAAGAAAAAATGAGAAGATATAACTTAATGGAAAAGACTCTCATGTTGGGAAAAATTGAAGGCAAAAGTAAAAAAAAAAAAAAAAGATGTCAGAGGATGAGATGGATGAATAGTGTCAGAGAAACATGAACATGAATTTGAGAAAACCTTTGAAAAATAGAAGAGCTTGGAAAGCCTTGCCTGTTGTGCTTTGTCCCATGAGGTCATGGAGTGGGACATGACTATGACTGAATAACAATACGAATTCTTGCTCCAAAGCTGGCATAATTGGGTTTATCAAATAATAACAAACATACTGCTTGTTTGCTTCTACATGTTATATAAATAATCTGTTGTACTTAACACCCTAATACATAGGTTGCAAATTATTTTGATACTACAACTTTGTAGTAAGATTGAAATTGGATATTGCTGGTCTGTCTTGCTTCCAGGTTTTTCATTAATTCCTTTGATATTCTTACCCTTTTGTTACTAGAGATGAATTTTGTTATTCTTTTTATAATTCTATCAAGTAAATTTTTGATAGTTTGATTGGAATGGCAATGAATAAATAAGTTTAGGTAGTATTTATCATGTTTAGTATATTTTGGCTCAACCACGAGCAATTAAGATTTCTCTAATTATTTGGATCTCTGTATAAAATATGTTGTGTAACAGTATTCATATAGTTCCTCTATATATCATGGCAGATAGCTCTCAAGTACTTCATATCATCTTTAGTTACTTTAAATGGAATTTTTTTCTTTCTTTTCTCCAAATAAGTTTTTAATTGCTTTGTGGCTATATGATGCTATTAGGATTATATGATTTGTCCACAGTCACATAGCTAGTAAATTGTAAGTGTTAAACATCTGAAGCTGGATTTGAATGCAGGTCATACTGACTTCAGGGCACCCCTAGGTACATTAGCTGTGTGATGCTATATAGCCTTAACCTCTGCATCAGTTTCCTCAATTATAGGAATATTGTATGTACCTCCTAGAGTTGTTGCAAAAATCAAATGAAATATTAAAGGAAATATATTAAAGAATATATTGTTATTCAATTATCAAGGCATGTATAAAATATGAATATATAAATGTACCTAATATATTTACCTGGGCTTACATTCTAAAGTCTGAACAAAATTCTAAATAAAAGAGAGATTAATTGTTGGAATTTTTACAAACTGTTAAGTCATTAGAGTTGATAGAGACAATAATTATCTAATTTAGTATGGTTCAGTATTCTTGGTGCATAGTAGGAACTTAATAAATGCTTATTCCTTGGCATTTTCTCTTTTTTAAAGATAAATCAAAACTCATTATTTCCAGTCCTAATTTTTATAACAAGGAGATCCACACTATCCACTTCTTTTACATCCTATCAACATTTCTTTCTTGATGTCCTGGAGATAATTTTGAGTCAAAATATGTAAAGCAAGACTCATTATTTTTCCTTCTAACATTAACCCTTCTTCAGTATCCATTCTGTATATATACTCCCAGATACCCAGGTTCATAACCTCAAAATATTTCTTGATTCATCCTTCTTCCTCAACATCCATATCATTTGTTACATCTGCTCATTGACATACCATCTTAATTCAAGTTACCATGGTCTCTCGTTTGCACTGCCATAATTACCTCCTAATTGTTTCCAATATTTCTAATCACTCCTCTCCTCCTATTCATTATCCACACAGTTTCCAAAATAATTTTTCCAATACACAAACCTGACAATTTCATTCCCTCCTCAAAAACTATCAATATCTACTACTCACTGGTTGTAGAATACATAAAAACTCCTTATTCTAATATTTAATGCTTTCTACAAATTTAATGCCCCTAACTTTTCCAGACTTTTCTTACATAGGTCCACTTTGAGAATTCAACATTTCTGCCAAACTAGATTACTAGCTGTACTCTGAACCAAATGTTCTATCTCCATGTTCTTATATAACTCACGTTTCTAGATAAATGAAATGTGCTTCATCATCATTTTCTTCACAACTCAGTTAAAGTATACCTCTTTTAAGTTCTGCCTAATTTCCTATTCAGTTATAATTATTCTTATCCTCCTCAGTTTTTCTTGTTTTATACTTATTTGTGTGCCCATTTGGATATTCTTGGTAAGATATAAAGCTCCTTGATGACAGGGACTGCTTTTTTTTTAGTGTCCCTAACCCTTATAACATTGTCCTGAACATGGTGTTTATGAAGTCTGTTTAATTGTGCAACCAACCTGCAGCAGCAAAGCAGATGAAAAATACACATATTAAAAAAAACTTAAATTGGTAGGCAGAAATTATAATTCCCAAATAAGCATAATATTTTAAATTTTGTAGGAGCTGAGAAGATGGAGAAAACACTGTCAAAATCTCCTTTTTTTTTTTTCCTCCCTAAGTTTTGGATCAAAAATTATGGTGCAAGAAACCCATATGATTATCTTTTAGTGATGCAAATGAGATGGAATGGGTAGAGGGCAAGATGAATTTGAAGTCTGTTCTTTGGAACGATGATCAACAGATGGAGGCATACATAGTTAATAGATCTGCATCCTGGATCAAAAGCAAAGTATCTTGCCAGAAGCTTGTGGATTATTCATTACTCCATTGCTCTAAGAAAAAAAGACACAGATTCCAGGTCTCTAGGTAAAACTGTTCTTCTGGATTCAGACTCTTAGCCAAACATCTTTATTTAAAAACATGTTGGTATCACCTTGTGGGAAAACAGAATATCCAGAAAGAAGAATCACATTTAAAAAAAAAAAGAAAAAGAAATTATGAAGGAGACAAAGAGTGATTGAATAAGGCATGAGGGGATATATGAGATTTGGAGAGGGGGGAGGGTGAGAGAGGCAGAGAGAGAGAGACAGCAACAGAGAGGGAAATACTGAGACAGAGACAGAGATTTATAGAAACAAAGAGACACACAGAGACACAGAGAGAGGGAGGGAAGAAGGGAGGAGGACAGAGACAGACAGGCAGAGACAGAGACAAAGAGAGACAGGAACAGAGACAGAAAGAAAGAGAAAGACACACAGAGAGAGAAAGAGACACAAAGAAAGCAACAGAGATGGGGTGGGGGGGAAGGGGGAGAGAGATAGAAACAGACACTAAGAGAGACTGAGAGAAAGAGAAATACAGAGAGAGAAACAGAGAGAGACAGAGAAAGAGTGTAACAGAGAGATAGAGAGAGAGAGAGAGCTTGAGAGCTAGAGCAAGAGAGTAGAAGGGAACACTGAAAAAGTAGAATTAGAATGGGGTTACAGATCTGCCATCTTTGGGAAGAAATAACAAGAAGACTAGCATAGTGGGAAAAGAAATGAATTTGGAGTCAGAAAAGTTTGTTTCTACTCCTTCTATTTTATAGAAGTATGGTCTTGGTAAAGTAATTTCATACTCTGAACTTAAAATTATAGTAACTGGTTCAATTAAATTCCCTTTGGGTCCCTTTGCGCTGCTTTACCATTCTATGATTTTATGAGTGAAAATGCTAACAACCCAGCAGTGCTAAGGAGATGTTCAAGTGGTATGACAAATGATATCCCTAAAGAATGTTCATGACAGTTTGGACCCTGCTTTAGTAATACTTCTTAGGTAATCATCTATTTTTATGGGATATTGATTGATAATGGGAACCATTAGATGGAAAGCATACTGGTTGTTCTTAATAGTCATCTATCATTAGACTACTACCATAAGACTGGATGGGAGAAATGCTCATAGTTTCTATAACATTAGGCAAATCATGCAGAGGAAACTACTGTTGCTTCTTTCCCAAATCCTTCTAGGAAGTATGTTTCAGAGCACCTGGAAAATATCTTCTTTAACTTTTGATTATTAAGATACTCGAATTGATCCCAGTGGAAGAACATTCTCAAAGAAAGATTCTCAAAGGAGGATGCTCAAAGAAAGGAGGACTCTAACTATTAAACTCACAATTTTATGTGGTGAGTATTGCTACTACTCAGGGAGTAGACTCCAGTTAACCCATCATCTCAAAAATAAAAAGAAACTATGTCACACATTAGTACTGTAGGAAGGCCTATAAATCTATTCAACTTATGAAAATTAATCTGGAATTATGCAAAGGTAATAACACAGCAAAATATATTATTTGGCCTAGCAATCCCATTACAAAGCATATATCCAAAGGAGGTTAATGACAAATTGAAAGTGTCTATATAGTCCCAAATATCTGAAGCAACACATTTTATAGTGTCAGAAACCTAGCAATAAAATAGATGTCATGAATTGAAATGACTAAATAAATTGATTCATGAATATAATGTTATATTATCATGTTATAAGAAATAACAAAAATAATAATTTTTTTAAAAGCATGGAAAAACTTACATGAACTGCTACAAAGTGAAGTATGCCATAAAGGAAAACAATATACATAATGATTAACAGAAGATAAATGGAAAGAACAAGAAAAGCCATAAAAACTAAAAACTAAAAAGTTGCAGTAACTAAGCTTGACTAAAAAGAAGAAAAGTACCTTGAGCACTTAGCATACTGTCGAGCACACAATACTATTTACAATAGGAGATGTTTATTTTTAAATCAGTTGTTTATTTTTAACATTCTTTTTTTTAATTGAGGTACAATTTCTCTCCCTCTCTTTAACCGTCTCCCTCATCCATTGAGAAGGCAAGCAATATGACATCCAATTAAACATTGATTGATTAATAATAACTTTTTTACTGCAGAAGTTGAGGACTATCTATGAGTGTGGCACAATGCATATAATCCCATAATTTGTTCATATAGTGGTTATTTTTGTTGAGTTTACCCTTGCCTTTTCTTTATTTTTTGAGTAATATCTTGAGGAGAGAGAGGAGAGTGGTGTGTTAGGAAGTTTAGGATATAAAAACAATAGAACAGTAGAGAGATAAAAATATGCATGTGCTTTCATATGTACATTTCTTGTGTCTATCTCTATTTATCTACATTATATGTGGATATAAACATCCAGACATAATGTGTTTAATATATGGAGAGGGAGAGGGAGAAGGAGAGGGAGAGGAAGACGAAGAAGGAGAGAAAGAGGGAGAGGGACAGGAACAAGGAGAGGGATAAGGAGAAGAAGAGGGAGAGGGAGAGAGAAAACAAATGTCAGAAACTGAAGAATCAAGAGAAGTTCAAAAGAAATAGTAAAACTTGGGGATGGTGAAAAGGAAGACATTAAAGTTATGAAAATCTTTAAATATAAAAAAAACCTTCAATATAACCCATTCTTAAATGGGTCAGTTATTATCTTCAACATGCATGTCTTCTCCAATGATGAAAATAACAACCCATCCATTCTGGTCCATTCTGTGTTTCTCTTTTCTAGGTTCCTACACACAGGTCACATCGTGGATAGAGAGGTGGACTCTAAGCCAGGAAAATCTCAGCTTAAATATACCCTCAGATACAAATTGGCTATATTAATTTAGTCAAGTAAGTCACTTAACCTCTATTTAATTCAATTTTCTCATCTTTAAATAGAGATAATAATAGCAGCCATTCCCTAAGGCTGTTGTGAGGATAAAAGTAACTAATATATGTAAAGTGCTATGCAAGCATTAAAGTGCTAAATAGATGCCAGATCATGAGGATGACAATGATAGTGATTATAATTATATTCCCACCATGGATGCCAAATTAAAATGCCAAAATCTAAGTCCCTTCCTTTCTTTCCTTTTTTTTTTTTAAGGGACAGACATTTTAATTTTTTCAGAGATGTGGTATCTCACCACATCTCATCACACAGTCACACTTATAGAATATTGGTATTTTAAAATGACTTGATTTGATTTTGATGCTGATGAATCAGCAGTAAAAAAGCTGAAAAGTCTTTAGTCATTTTGCCTTTTCACAAAGTCAATTTAGACTGTATTTATAGTAAAGATAGCAATTATACTGAAGAAGAGAAAAGAAAAAAAAACTGGATTAGACTAGGTATATGTAGAAGAAAATACATAACATAATGAAAGAAAGGGAGATATTCCTTGGGATTGAATGTGTATGGGAAGGTAGTAAATTATCACTTTTATAATTGCCAGAAAAAGAAAGTATACAATCAAAGAGATAGAGGATGAGAAGGAATCTCATGATATTTGTCTCTTTTCTAAAAGTAGGCCAGACACAGTTCAAAAAATAGGGAGCAAACTGTAGAAATTAAATAAAAGAAGTAGGCAACTGTATTGGGACAGAATGGGGGAGGGACATTTAAGAGAGAAGAATTATTGAAATAAAAGAAACTTTACCTAGGGATAGCTAATTTCAAAAGCAATGAGGCCAAAATGGTGATTTGGGTGATCTGGTTCTGGGTTGAGGGAAGATGAGGATGGAAAAGGATTGAAATCAGATTTTTCTAACTATAAATAACTAGTGTTGATTTAATCTTCTTATTCCTTTTCTTTTCTTTTTTTCATTTTAAAGATGAAAAGAAATGTCGACGAAAAGAAATGAAACACACTAATACAATATGATGAAAGGGAAAATAAATTTGGTAATCATAATCATAGATGTGATTGGAATAAACTGACATGGAGGAGGGTAACAATGTCTATCAGAAAGCAATCCAATTATTTGTTGTCTATAAGATGTACATATAAACCCATAAATGTATATATAGTGTTAAAATGGGGTTTTTCAAGAAGAATATATTATTCTTGGACTAAATCCCCATTCTTTGCAGTTTGGAAAAAATAGGAAAAAAAATATGACCAAACTAGAGGAAAAATAGGCAGAAAAAATTAATACATTTGAGGACTTAAACATGCCTTGTTCATACTTGGTAAAATCTAACAGAAAAGTAAACAAGAAATAAAAGATCTGAAGAACATGTTAAGAAAATTAACTATTATAGTAGATGTTGCAATTACCAAGTGAGAATCAATAAATATCAATTTTTGGCTTTTCATGATACCTTTAAAAAGTGCAAGATGACCTTGGGAAAAAATGAACTTATAAGCATATACAGAAAAGCAGAAATATTAAACACATCCTTTATACATGAAATGCAATAACAACTTTATTGATAAGGAAGATTTGAAGAAAAGCATTAAACTTTAAATGAGATTAAATAATGCAAACCCAAAGAATGAATGGTTACAAAGCTAGTAAATTTCTAAGGCTAAATTTGAACTCAAGTCTTTCTGACTCCAGCCTTGGTGCCCACTTTACTACCTAGTTTTCTTCTGTCAGCACAAAAGCTATTCTTCTATTAAGGCTTTAGAAATAGTGGTTTCACTCCTCCTTCTTTTTCTCCTTTGCTTCCATCTCTCTCTGTATCTGTGTCTGTCTTTCTATCTCTTTCTTGTCTTTTAGTCTATTTCTGCTTTTTCTCTTTTTGTGTTTCTGTCTCTGTGTCTCTTTTTGCCTGAATCTCTCTCTCTTACTCTGCTTTTCTGTTTCTCTCTCCCTTCCTCCTCCTCCCCACCCTCTTTGTCTCTCTTTTTTCTCTGTTATGTGTCTATCTGTCTTTCTCTGTTTCTGTCTGTCTGTCTGTCTGTTTCCTTCTGTGTGTGTGTGTATCCTCATTCTAGAGTATAATGGATGAGGGTGAATTTCCTTCCTTCCCACTGCCCTTTTCAGGAACATGAGATGGCAGCATATAGCAGAAGCACATAGAAACATTATCTAAAAACTAGGCCTAAGAGGAATGTCAAGGACAGTATTCATAAACTGCAACCTCTTTAGTCTGTGTAGCGAGGATTATTTTAAATTCTTTGCACAGCATGATGATTCCAGAATCTGGCCTTCTAATCATAGAAGAAAGATTCTTCTGAGCAGTACCATTTAAGGTAATATCAAGTTTGAGAGTTCTCAAATTAAAGAGTTCACATACTTGACTCCTAGAAGGAAAGGATTTTCAGAACAAAATAATATCACTAATGGCACCCTTGAAACTTGAAGATTTTACCAACACTTTCAACCATTAATGTACATTATTTATATAGTGGAGGTAAGAGATTAAGGAGATTCTTAATCATAATGCTCCAAATTACCCTCATTGGAACTGGGATGGAACAGTTTGGGACAGACAACTAATGATTAGTGCATTATAGATTTCTGTATCTGTTCATGGGCTCTTATGTTCTTTGTTTCTTCTAAATTTTATGTGGGAATGAATTAAAAGCTGTTTGATACTTGATATCTACTTAATTCATTGAGAGTCTATATAGAAATTGACAATTCTAGTGCTCATATTAAGGGGAAAAGATCAAGAACTATGCCATAATTATCTTTAGGTATATTCCAATAACACTGTGGATAGAAAAATGAAACAAAGAGAGAAAAGAGCTTTCTTTGGTCGGTTCTTTTTTTTTTAATAGCTTTTTATTTCCAAGTTATATGCATGGGTAATTTTACAGCATTGACAATTGCCAAATCTTTTGTTCCAATTTTTCCCTTCTTCCCCCCCGCCCCAACCCCTTCCCCTAGATGTCAGGATGACCAATACATGTTAAATATATTAAAGTATAAATTAAATACACTTTGGTCAGTTCTTAATAATAAAGTTTATTCCATAAGTTTCCAAATTCTTTCTGGGAGGATTAATGGGCCATAGATTGCATAATATTTTTTTGGCTTTTTTATAATAACTTTTTATTTTTCAAAATACATGCAAAGACAGTTTTCAACATTTATCCTTGCAAAATCTTCTGTTCCAAGTTTTTCTCCCTTCTTTCCCTGACCCCCTCCCCAGACAGCAAGTAATCTGATAAAATTTAAACATGTGCAATTCTTCTAACTATATTTCCACATTTATCATGCTGCACATAAAAAATCAGATTAAAAAGGGAAAAACAAGAAAAAAAAAACAAGCAAGCAAACAACAACAACAAAAGTGAGAATACTATGTTGTAATCCTTATTCAGTCTCCATAATTCTTTCTGAATGTAGATGTGTCTCTCTCTATCACAAGTCTATTGCAATTGCCCTGGATCACCTCATTGTTGAAAAGATCCAAACCATCTCAGTTGAACATCACATAACCTTGCTGTTGCTGTATATAGTGTTCTCTTGGTTCTGTTCACTTCATTCAGCTCATGTAAGTCTCTCCTGAAATCAATTTGCTGATCATTTGTTATAGAACAATAATATTCCATAGCAATCATATACCATAACTTATTCAGCTGTTCCCCCAACTGATGGGTATCAATTATTTCACTTTGCCACTAAAAAAAGGACTGCTACAAGCACACGTTTGCACATGTAGATGCTTTTCCTTTTTTTATGATCTCTTTGGGATACAGGCCCAGTAGAGACACTTTTGGATCAAGACTATGCATAGTTTGATAGCCTTTTGGGCATAGTTCCAAATTGTTCCCCAGAATAGTTGGGTCAATTCATAGCTCTACCAACAATGTATTAGTTTTCCCACATCCCCACCAACATTTATCATTATCTTTTCCTGTCATCTTAGACAATCTAAGAGGTGTGAACTGGTATCTCAGAGTTGTCTTAATTTGCATTTCTCTATTTAGAGTATTTTTTCATGTAACATGAAGTGGCTTTAATTTCTTTTTCAAATTGAGTATTTGTATCCTTTATTCATAATAAAGAATTTTAACAAAAAATATTTAACAGTAAGAAGACATGCCATCATTTATGAAGACCAGTCAACTTAATAGTTAGAAATAAGATATGTCTTTAAATACTTAAATCAAAAACATGACAGGAGGCAAGAAATTATGTATTAAATTTTTTTTAAAAAAACTAATAAAGAAGCAAATGAAAAATATCAATCAACACACAAAATGGAAATTATTGAAATTAAAGAAAAGATGAGCAAAATTGGGGGAAAAATAGTTATATTAAGTCTTTTGAAAAGAACAAACAATTTGACAAACTATTAGGTAATTTAATCAAAAATACAGAAGAAAAAAATTTAACAAAAAAATAAGAGAATTCAAAAAAATTAAAAGGAGAAATAAAGGAAATAATTTGAAATTATAATTCCCAACTATGAAAAACATAATAGTAAGGTGATTAAAGTTAGGAACTTGGAGTGTGGAAGAAATGCGTCCTAACCCTATTTTTGCCAAAAAAAAAACTATTTTTGCAATTTGTTCTGCCTCAATCATTAAGACTGGTATAACTCAGAGATTATAAATTGTTGATGTATAAATTCAACAAGGGGGAGTCCAGACTTTCTGTCTCTAGCCAGACACTTTCTTAACTCCCCGTTTGTTAGAATTTATGGTCCTATTCCCCCTCCCCCCATCAGAACTGGATTGATGGTTCCTATCTGGAGATTCTCACTCACCAGAGTTTGAACTCCAATCCCCCCTCCCCTCATCTTTATTTAGCTACTGTGTATACTATATATAAATATAAATATATTATGAACTCACATTCTCTCCTGGATGCTGGATGCTGGATGATAGTCTCATTCAGCCCTGGGACCAAACCATGGATCCATTTGGTCCCAGTAAATCTCTCCCTTTCAAATAAAATATTAAAAACTCTCTAATCTCTATCTTGCCTCAGTTTCTCCAGCATTAAGGAAGGATGGGAGGGAGGGAGGGAGGGAGGGAGGGAGGGAGGGAGGGAGGGAGGGAGGGAGGGAGGGAGGGAGGGAGGGAGGGAGGGAGGGAGGGAGGGAGGGAGGGAGGGAGAAAGGAAGGAAGAGAGGAAGGAAATGAGGAAGGAGGAAAGAAGGGAAAGGAAGGGAAGGGAAGGGGCTTTTACTCTACTAGAGGGGGAAAAAACATTCAGGGGAATATTGGACCAAAAGGTGCATTTTGGACCCCAAAGTTAAAAGGATGTTATTAAGTATTGTGGGCAATAGATTGACATATCCCAGAAACAATGCATTGATCTGATTATAGTCCTACATGAGGAGGTTGGAAGGAGCCATTGGGAGAAAAGGGTACTTCATCTTCAGATAGGAATAAAAGAGGAACGACTAGATGAGGATGTGCAAAGGGTTGGGATGTAGAGTAGGAAAAATGAAGGAGTTGATTGTGGATGGCTTCAGATTAAGGAATAAACCTTCAATTCCTTACAAGACAAAGTTCATTCCAAAACATATTTGTCTCTTGAGAAAGGAGGACAATATGTTGAGTGTGATCTGTCCTAAAGCTTGTAATTCAGTTGGGTTGGATAAACATTTCTTAAATTCTTACTATGAATAAAATGCCATTTTAGGCACTTGAGGCAACAGGTTTAAAATAAGAGAATACCAGCCTTCAACATTCGAAATTAGTATAAAGTCATTAATGCACACAGAAGAGCTTGAGCCATCCCATATTCCAGCTAGAAGGATAGAAGAGATAGGTAGGGATAAAAATTCAGAGATATGTTTTTTTGGGAAAAGAAGACAAAAAATTTCCCAAATTACAAATTAGCAGTTTCTAAAATGTCACACACTTTCTTGATCCCAACAATTTCCTTTCAGTATATACATTTTCTTCCCATAGGCAAATCTCCCAATTCCCTTCAATGTACAAATTAAATTGGAGGACAAGACAGAATACATATTACCACCACCATCCCATCTTATAAAAGAATCCAAAAAGAAATAGACAAAAGCAATACTACTCACAGAATCTGAAAACATTGAAACAGATCAAACACGGAGTTGGTGCTCTTGGTCTACTTCATTCTTTTATTCACTTTTAATTCCAACTGAATAAAAACAAAAGGATATTATTTTGACTTTGCATTTCTACTAGGATTCAAAAATGCTGATATTTTTGAGTTTGACTTTTTCTCAAAAGACACCCAGTGAGAAAAGGTGTGGGGAAAGAGAAAATCAGAGACAGACAGAAGGGAGGGAGAGAGAGATGGAGGAAGAGAAGTGGGAGAACATCACAAACTGAACACCCAAATATTTGAGTAGTATTTGCTCAATAATATTGTTCTTAAAGTCAATACAATCACTTCCTGAAATTCCCTAGACTCTAATTTTCCAACAGTATCAAACCTGAGGCACACAGCCTAGGAGCTTCCCTTGAATTCTGAGTAATTAGAGTATTCTTCTTTAAAGTCATAACAGGGATTACAAAAGTGATATCTGAAGGGAAAGAGAACACATAGAGACTGTTCTAAAAGATAAAATAAAGCTCCTGGGATAACAGTGATTCAACTAATACAGAGAAGCGGGGATTTGTATGTGTATGTCTTGTTTTGTCTTTTAGCCTTGGTGATAGAAGAATGTAGAAGGTTACTGACAGTCTATTATTCTCAATAGCCCAACATAATGCTGACTTTAACAAGGCATATAAATTAGGAGCTTCTTTTTAAGAATGGAGAACTGATGGGGAATTTTAAAGGGTATGCAAGACCTGTTTCAGATCACAGATAATATTGACTATTAACATAGTCTATATAATAATACCTAATCATAATAGTTTGCATTTAAATAGTGATTCAAGATTTAAACTGCTTTGAAAATGTTTTAAAATATTAATTCAAAGTTTTCTGAAGATCTCCATTTTGTTTTTATAAATAACTGGGCAAAGGTGACCTGGTTAAACTGTATTTGAAGCTATTAAAGAAAAAGGAAATTTAAAAAATAAAAATATTAATTAATTTTATCCTCACAAAACCCCTAGAGAGTAGGTATTATTATCCCCATTTTACAGATGAAGAAATTGAGGCTAATAGAGGTTTAGTGACTTGTCTCTTCCTTACCCTATATCCAGTGTTTTAGCCACTCTAATAGCTCAGTTAGAAGATATTGTATTAATTTGAGACCATCTATGGATTTTTATTTCAGTCCATTATCAAGTCCAGATCTATTTCCATTCCTATTTTTTGTGAAATAGGACCCATTTCCCACAAGATGTTATTTCATCTAACTATAATCTTTCCTTCTCAAAGGCAGGAAGAAGAGAAGATGAAAGTGTGGAAGGCTCAGATTGTGAAAAATAACTCATAGGTTATACTTGGTACTGCAAGCCTCAGTATATCACCTTCTTATTCTATTGAATTCAGCAAATATTTATTGAGCACTTATTATGTGTGAGATACTGTGCTTGGTCCTGAGGAGGATAAAAGATAAATAAAGCATAACTCCTATTCTCAGAGAACTAACAATTTGGGAGGAAGGATAAGACCATTTAGTTTATAACCCACAAACCCATATAAAACCTACTTCTTCAAAATTAAAAATGCCCAATTAATTGCCAAAAACCAAAGGTCTTTTCTCAACCCAATCCTCCTTGACCTTTCTACTGTTTTCAACATTGTTGACTATTCTCCTCCTGATACTGTCTTTTTATGTGTACATAAGTATCAATGTACTCTGTATGTTGATACATATCTATATTCTGTACATATATGTATATGTGTATGTACTTAGTTTCTCTCTCCACAAGAATGAAAGTGTAAAGATTAATTTATTCTTGGTATTTGTATCTCCTACACCTAGCATAGTGTCTGGCACATAGTAGGTTTTTTATAAATGCTTAGTGACTAATTAATATATTGAGGCCAAAAAAGGGCAACCAGCAGGGTAAAAGTCCTTCCTACCATGATATCAAAGGATTGATTGAAGGAACCAAGAAAGTTTAATGTAGAGCAGAGAAGAAATGGAGAGAACATGATAACTATCTTCTAGTGTTTGAAAGGTTGTCAGGAAGAACAAGGATTAGATTGCTTTACTTGTTGCCTAGAGGGACCAAGAACTAGGTGCAATGAATTAAAAGTCTAGAAGCACTTTTAAACTCAGTAGAAGGAGCAGTTTACTGATAATTTGTTTTTATTCAGTTGTTTTCAGTGGTGTCTGACTGTGAGCCCAGTGGAGTTTTCTTAGCAAAGATATGGAAATGGTTTGCCATTTCCTTCTCCAAGTCATTTTACAGATGAAGAAACTGAGGCAAACCAGGTTGAATGACAGCTAGTAAGTGTTTGAGACTGGATTTAACTTTAGAAAAATACATCTTCTTGACTTTAAACTTAATCCTCTAACTACTGAACCAACCACCAGCCCTTTTGATGAGGTCCTAGAAGGCTGGGTGTGATTGACAGAGAAGACTGAAGTATTGCAAATAGGAAGGGTACAGAGAGGGATAAATTTAACTTTATAGTCCCATCTTGCTGTGTCTAGCCAAGAAATCCAAGTTATGTCAAATCCCAAGGCCCATTCTTTGTGAGGGTCCTGGCCAACCTCATCTTGCTATGTCCTGTCAGAAATTCCAGTCATGTCCCTGAGGTAAAATTTTCCCTATAACCTGTCCAGGGCCCATGCCATTTTTGCTGCATCCCTTTGGGTCAATCCACCACAGCATTCTGCTACTTAATTATCTATCCCCTTAAGCCTCCCCCATGCCGCATGGTATCTCTCCTAACCAATTATGCTTTTCAATTCCACTTCTCCTTATATTATAGCTAACTAACTCGTTTAGGGTGCTAAATCCTTTTTCCAGATTTAGTCTGCCAGTTAAGGGCATACCCCAAAGTCAAAGGTTGTTCCCTTTCTTTTCCCTCATTAATTTTTAAAACCCCTTTCCTTGCTATGTGCTGACCCAAATCTATTTACCAATCCTGGTGTCTATTGTATTTCTTCATTTTTGTCCGGATACTCTTCTCCTAAATAAACCTACCTTTTGCCAAAGAGAATAGTCATTGTGAATTCCTCACATGACCAAACTCCAGCATTTGGTGATCCCCTAAATCACATCCTCTGTACCTACAATGACATCATTTGTTACTTTCACTCACACTTAACCAAAAAAGGAATGGGTTCTCAGGAGGAAGACCTCTCTAGAAGTCTTCTTTTGAAAATTGGATGTCCTTTCTTCTTTTAAAAAAAAAATGATTCTCTTAAAAGTAGAGTGGAATTAAATGTCCCTTCCAATTCTGAAAATTTATGGCTCCGAGAATAAAGTATTATTGCTAACATCTCAATTTTCTCATGCTTTTGGTAGCACTCAGATAAAAATGGTATAGGGACCAGTCACTATCTTGATATTATTATTATTGCTATTATTATTATTATTATTTGCTGTGGCTTGGGGTTGGGGTTAAGTGACTTGCCCAAGGTCACACAGGTAGGAGGTGTTAAGTGTCTGAGGCCAGATTTGAACTCAGGTCCTCCTGACTTCAAGACTGGTGTTCTATCCACTGCACTACCTAGCTGCCTCTTTGACGTAGTTTTTTTTTAAAAACTCATTCCACTGACAGTTGTACAGATGGATACAATGATAGTTATATTGTTCATTTATTATTTTTGATCTTATTCTTATTCATATTTATATTATTGAATCTGTCAATACTTTCCAGACCCAGGATAGGTGAGATTTTTATATGTTGATAGTTGGCAGAGTGACAAGAGAACTGAACTCTAAACAAGCAAGACCCATGTTCAAACCCAGCAGCTGATATATCTTTACTGTATGACCTTGGACAAATTACTTACTATCTAGACAATTCTTTTAAAATGATGGCTGTAGTGTTTCTACTGGGCTTATATCCCAAAAAGATTTTAAAGGAAGGAAAGAGACCCACATATGCAAAAATGTTTATGGCAGCCCTTTTAGTAGTGGCTAGAAACTAGAAATTGAGTGAATGTGCATCAGTTGGATAATGGCTGAATAAACTATGGCACAGGAATGTTATGGAATATTATTGTTCTGTAAGGAATGACCAGCAGGATGAATACAGAGAGACTTGGAGAGACTTACATGAACTGATGCTGAATGAAATGAACAGGACTAGAAGATCATTATATACTTCAACAACAATACTGCATGATGATCAATTCTGATGGACGTGGCCATCTCCAGCAGTGAGATGATTCAGACCAGTTCCACTTGTTTAGTGATGAAGAGAGCCATCTACATGCAGAGAGAGAACTGTGGGAACTTAGTGTAGAACACAACATAGCATTCTTACTCTGTTGTTATTTCCTTGCATTTTGTTTTCTTTCTCAGTTTTCCTTTTTTCTTCCTTCTTGATTTGATTTTTCTTGTGCAACAAGGTAACTGTATAAATATGTATACATATATTGGATCTAATCTGTATTTCAACATATTTAACGTGTATTAGACTACCTGCCAGCTAAGGGAGGAGGTGGGTGGAAGGAGGGAAAAATTTGGAACAAAAGGTTATGCAAGGGTCAATGTTGGAAAAATTACCCATGCATATTCTGTGTAAATAAAAAGCTTTAATAATAAAAAATAATGGCTGTAAAGATTTAGTCCTTCATTATCAGGAAACGTTTCCCCATTTCAGATTTCTCTTTGTCAATAAAATCAGAGGCCCAAGTCCTAAGCTATTAATTTTATCCTGTTTTTTCTTTAAACTAGACCATTCTGTGATTCTGTAATAGCTTTAATCTTCCTATAGTTTTTTTTTTTAATTTCCAGTCTTTCTTCTCTCTAATTGTCCACATAGCTGTCAAAATCTTACCAAGGTATACATCTGAACACTATACTCCTTGCCTCTTGTAAGAACCAGCCCAGATTCCATTTCCTCCCAGAAGTCTCCCTTATTCCTGAACTAAAATTACTCCCTTATCAAATTTTCCTAAAACATTTTGTTGTGATCTTTCCTATATGTGAATTATTTCCTATTTCATCTACAACTTATTTGTATATTTGTTATACTTTTAACTTCTATAAACCCTTAATAGTTCTTAAGGGCAAAGGTTTTGCATTTCCAAAACCTAGCACAGTGTTTGAAACAGAGCAGACTCTTATTAAATGAATGAAGTGAGACACTGAAGTGTGCTCCAAATCTGAAATGTGATGACTCCGAAGTAGTTTTAAAATTGATTCTTGATTGAAGTACTCAAATAACTTATAATATCTAATAGGTTGTGGCTAAGTCATGGGTAAAGTTCAAAGTGGTATGTGAGTTCAGAGGAAGAGACTACTCTGAATCTAAGGGATAAGAATTTAATTGTTCTATCAAAAAACAGGCTGGCTATGCAAAAAAAGGAAAACATCAGTAAATTCCTTTTTCCTGATTTTTTCCTCATGTTTCTTTGGCATACACACACAAAGACACACAGAGACATACACAAACATGATTACATTGGTAGGGTTTATGTATGCAGTATTAAGTATATTTCCCAAATGAATTTTATGGGACAGTTAGTTCTTGGTTACTGACATGTGCCAGAGATCCCTAAGATAGTTTATAAACTGTGATGTCCTTTTATCATGCAAATGATTTCCCTTTTTTCTTTATCTCATACAACATGGTTCAAAGCTTCATGTAGAACAGACATGTGATCCATATTGTTTGACTGAATGATAGTAAGACATTGGTGAAAGGGAAATAGCAATTGATTAGGAAAAAAAATCTAGGATCAAATTCAAATATTGTACCTACTATGTGCCAGGCACTAACCTAACAATTTTTACAAATATTAATCCACTTGATCCTCACAACAACCCTGTGAAGTAGTATTATTATTTCCCCCCTATTGCACTTAGGAAACTGAAGCATATCATGATTAAATACCTTACCCAAGATCATTCAGTTAATAAATGTCAAGAGTGCAATTGAACTCATATTTTCCTGACTTCAGATGCAGCACTCTTATCTATTGAAATAGCTATTTCTAATATCTCTTTTGATACAATATTCTCTTTCATTCTACAATAAATTGAAATAATTACTTGCTATTATTCAAACATCACATTTGATCTATTATCCCCATGATTTAGCCTAGGCTATACCTAATGATGGCGTATATAGGATAGTCAGGGAAAATTAGCATCTCTCATATGAAGGCTTTCCAAGTCCTTTACCCTTTACAAAGATCCTTATCATTTGAGGTCCACATGTCACTCAACTTTAATCTAGGGCTTCACAAAGCTATAGCATGTACAATGGCCACAGCCAAGTAAATCATCTTGGCAGACAGGCTAAAACAGGTTGAGTGTAACTAACAGTCTTCAAACCCATCAGTGACTTAAGTGGTGTCTATCCCAAACATATAGTTGGATGAGAACAATTTATTCCAATGGCCACGAAGGTGGGTTAAGCAGGCACTACAGAGTGTTTAGGATTTGATCAGACAATTGTCAGATTCATTAACTCCATCACAGGTCATCACTAGTCATCTTGATTTTTGTTCTGGCACTGGATTCTGGAAGAGAGTGAAATTGATCATTTTGTACAACTCTACCTCAAAAATCCAATTCACATGCAAGTTAAGACATCACTCTTCTTCTACTATTTTATTACTATTTAGGTCACTACATTAATACATTGTTTGGTAGAATTGTGAAGTGATTCAACCATTTTGGAGAGCAATTTGGAACTATGATCAAAGGGCTATCAAATTGTACATACCTTTTGACCCAGCAGTGTTTCTACTGGGCTTGTATCCCAAAGAGATCATAAAGGAGGGAAAGGAACTCACATGTGCAAAAATATTTGTGGCAGCCCTTTTTGTAATGACAAGAAATTGGAAACTGAGTGGATGCCCATCAGTTGGAGAATGGCTGAATAAGTTATGGTATCTGAGTGTTATGGAATATTATTGTTCTATAAAAAGTGATCAGCAGGATGATTTCAGAGAGGCCTGGAGAGACTTAAATGGACTGATTTAATCAGTCATTAGGACTGATGCTAAGTGAAGTGAATAGAACCAGGAGATCATTGTACTTGGCAACAACAAGATTATAAGATGATTCAATTCTGATGGATATAGTTCTTTTCAATAATGAGATGATTCAATAGTTCCATGGTATTGTGATGAAGAAAGCCATCTTCATCTAGAGAAAGGATTATGGGAAATGTGTGGATCACAACATAGTATTTTCACTCTTTTTTTGTTTTTTGCTTGCATTTTGTTTTCTTTCTCATTTTTTTTTCCTTTTTGATCTGATTTTTCTTGTACAGCATGATAATATTAGAAATATGTATAGAAAATTGCACATGTTTAACATATATTACTTGCCATCTAAGGGTTGGGTGGGAGGAAAAGAGGAAAAAAATTTAGAACACAAGGTTTTGCAAGAGTGAATATTAAAAATTATCCATACATATGTTTTTGAACATAAAACGCTTTAATAAAAAAAAAAAAAACATTTAGATCACTGAACTTCTTGAAAACAAAGGATGAACAACAACTTAAAGACTATCATCAGAATTTGAAATCAAGTACTCTGATTCCAGAGTCAGAAGATTTATGTATCTCAGTTCTGCTACTATGACATCTTGAGTAAGTCATTTCACCTTTAGATAAAAATAGTGTGAATGTTATTGTCTTCATTTTGTAGATAATGAAACAGGTTCGAGGATGTTAAATGACTTATCAAATGTACTATAAGTACCATCGGTATATAGTTAGTACCTGATATTAAGTATGGGAATTGATATTTGAACTCAGGTCTCTTGCATCTATGCTGCTTTTCTTAAAGGAATCATGGGAACGTAAGGGTACGTGCCAGATGGAGAGAGGGAAGCAGAACAAAGACTTGATGAAAGAAAAAAGGATCCATTTAAAGAAAGTAATGCCATTATTTGAATGGGGAGAAAGACTCACAGGCAGAAATATCATAAAAAATACTGTTATAGCATGGAATTGTGAGATGAAGCACCTGAGACCTATTAGTTCATTAGTATTTGGAAGCAATATATATTTTACATAAATAGATCAAAGATTTAATTCAACAGAGGAAAGGATTGGTTAATGCCCTGCTTAAATAACATGGTACTTTTCTTAATTGTTGAATCAGTTGCACTGGCTGTCAGTATGCCTTTTTTTCAAGTTAAATAAGACTATTCTAGATGTGATGTCCTGTTATCCTGTAGACTTTCATGGAAGCTAAAAATTTTATAAGAAAATTTCTTTATAAAACTAAAAGTGGTATAAACATATGAGATAACCTTATCTATGACCTGAGCCTCAGTTTCTTCATTTATAAAGAGGAAATAAACAATATTCACTGCAATTCAGTCCATCCAAACAAATACTCATTAAATTTTCAATGTATATAAGGCACTGAATGAGGTGATAGGGTTACAAAACCAAATTAAAAAAAAAAAAAAACAATCCTTCCCCTCAAGGAGCTTGTAAACTACTTTTTAGCATTGTATACATCAAATGAAATGATGTAGGTAAAGCATTTTTTTTAACATCTTAAAATATACATATTAATTACATCTTAAAAGCCAGGTCTTAGTAGGACCTTTGATTTACAAAGATGGAGAAGTAATTTGGACACCAGATAAGCCCAACCTAAACTATTACTAAGACATCTGGGCTAATATGAAATGAGTTGTATAAATTTATAAACAGCAGAGAACAAATAAAATTTTACATTAAGTTTCTATTTATCTGTCAACCTGTGCAGAAATTGGGCTGTTCTGTGAACTGAATTCAAATTGACAAACTATAGCAGGAAAACCAAGAGAAATGAATATTCCACATATGGATGTGGGTGTTTGAAGATTTTATCCAATAATTTTATCCATTCATTGTCTAAATAGAGCTCATTTGGATACAATAACTTCCTCCCTACCCCCACTCTCTGCCCAACACACACACACACACACACACACACACACACACACGATTAATATTGGGACTTTTTTGAAATGGATTGACTTAGAATTGTTATTATTCAGTCATTTTCAGTTGCATCCAACTCTTCTCACCCCCATTTGGGGTTTTCTTGGCAAATATTCTGGAGTGGTTTGCTAATTCCTCCTTCAGCTCATTTTACAGATGACAGTTGACTAATTCAAAAGTTTTTTTTAACTAGATAATTTAAAAATCTAAGAAATTCCTACATTATTTAGCAGTTTCTGTATTTTTGGTGTGATTATATAATTGCTATATTTATAGTGACAGGATTTCCATACCAAATTGTTTTAGATTGGAGACTGTAGAAATTATAAGGAGAGTGGCAACTAGGCTCTGTCTGTGGTCCTGAAATAATCAGGCAAGGGAACTACTGTCCAGATTTTAAATACTGGTATTCAAAGTTGTTCAACCATTGAACTTCATCATATTAAATAAAGTAGTACACTCTTGCCAATCAATTAATGGCCCCAAAATAATGAGCATAGTATAAAAGTTAAAATTAAACTTGCAGTCAGGAAAGCTGTGCTTCAAATTCTCCCTTTAAAATTTCCCATGTGAATAAGGACAAGACATTGAACATTTCTAAACCTTTTCTCATTCACCCCCAATAAAACAAGTATAATATCTCTAGCACCTATCACATTGTACTATTATGAGGCAGGAGATGATATTTGTGGACTGATTTACAAACTTTATAAAAATGTCAGTTATTACTAAAGAGCTCAAATCTTAGTTATCATTCACTGACCACCTTATCATTGAAATTATTTTCTCAGAGTATTGAATTTCTGAAAAAAGTAGGTCTTCAAAGATCCATGCTTCTAGGAAATACAGTATCTTTTCTACCTCTGGATTTCTTTCCTGCAGGCTTCTTCTCCCATGAATGAGGTTTGTTTTTTTTTTTTTTTTTTCCAAGAACTTCCATTTAGGGAAAATGCTAAGACCATTAATGTCTCTTCTTCTAGTCTTCATTTCTATAACTCAGCTACCTCTTCTCTCTTCCTGTAAAGATCCTTTCTCCCAAGGGTTAGTTCTTCCAAGAACTTCCACTTTGGAAAGGCATCAAGACAAGCCACCCCTCAACTCTCCATACTAAGCTTACGGGGTTACTTTTTTGTCCCTCCTCCCAGTTTTTGAACATGCCTTTTTATGTGTTTTCTCACCCCACCCATTAAAATTAGCTGCTTGAATTAGCTAGAATTAGAACTCAGAACATTACCCATCACATAATACTTTACAAATGCTTTTTGATTAATTTCTGAAGAATTATGGTCCTTTCCCAATGGTAAGAAAGCTTTCTTCTACAAGATGCTACTATATGTATATTTCCTTGTCTCTTGGACAAGGTACAAGTTCTCTGACCAAAGAGAAGTTACTTCTTTTCTTGCTTTATTCATATAGCAGGGAGGATAGTCAAATTGACATCACATTTACAATTGGGTTCACACATTGAATATTTGCCTCACATTTAGCCTGTAAAAGGTTATTAGGACTCACCAGCCACATAGACCTAGAAAGTAAATGTAGACAAACATTCACTCAAAAGATGGTCAAGGTGGAAAAAAAGGTATACACTAAGAAATGTATCTTGAGACAGAAACAGCAGCATATATGGGGATAGAGACAGAGACATGTGTATCTATGGAGCCATGATGAGAGAAAAGAAAGGAATCTATAGTTTCAAAGAAATAGCTGGAAAAGAAAACAATAATGTCAAAATTAATGTAGAAGTAGATGGAGTCAAAGATGACAGAGAGCAGATGTGACTCTGTAACCTCCTCTAACCTTTCCTCAAACAGCAGATTAAGCCTCTAAACTGATTTTGAAGTCAAAGAATCCACAAATATTTGAAGTACAACACATTTGTAGAAGATACTATGTATAATGTTCTGTGGTTTGGTTTTCTGATGGTTCTCTGAGAGCAGCCTTCATTTCAGTTCAGTAATCACACCACAAGAGTAGCCAGGAATTAAAGTCCATATCCTTTATTATTTCCTTCAAAGTCTTTGTCTCCCTTTCCTGAGCTTTCTTAGAGACTGTCTGGAGTCTTGGTTTCTGTAGAGAAATTAAGGAGGAGAGCCCTGCCACCACAGGATGTGAAATGGGATGAATGAATCTGAGTCCAAGGTCTTGTGTTTCAGCCTCCAGTACACTTGTTTTCTCTATTCTCTGAATGAATCTACCTGAGGCTCCCAGCTTATATGTTCTACACTGAGTATAAACCAATCATTATATCACTGGAAAAACATTATTTGTTGTAAGATTAAATCAATAACACTGAACTTAGAGAACTATTAAGCACCATGCTAAACTAGATGACCATCGTCCCATCCATTCCACTTAGTTAATATATTGTAAGAATCCTTGTTTCAAGTTCAGAGTTCTGGCCCATAACATCTCCCGCTTTCTTTTGTTTTAGAACATAAGGTGGTCACTCTCCCTGACTTCTCAAGAAGGTGAGAATCCCAAAAAAAAAAGGTGATCACACCTTCCCTGACTCCTCAAAAAAGGGATGAAAACACCATAAAAGGAGGTGATCATGCCCTCCTTGATGCCTCAGGAAGGAAGATGAAAACACCAAAGGAAATGGGAATTCAAACTAGATTATTGGGTTTCTGAAGGGTCTCACTTGAAACAGATCTACATAAATCCATCAACATGGAAGATATTACAGATAATTACACAAATCACATAAGCACATAGCAACATAACACAGGCTAGTAGTGATGTGACAAATAACATGAATCAACATGAGGAATTATACATGTCCATATGTCCTAGAAATAATACAAAAGGAATCTATTGTCCATTACTTCACGAATATAGGGAATCCAATGATTCCTGCAAGTTTTGAAGTTCTGTATCAGTCTTATCATGTCTCAGAGAATCCAATAATTTCTGCCAATTTTGAAGTTCTGCAATAGCCTTATCAATAATTTTTCATCTCAGGGAATTCAATGATTCCTCTGGTTTTAAAGTCCTGCAACAGTCTCATTATCAGCCACGCTCTTTCAGTGTCAGATGTTTCTTAGGTATTCTCCTTTGTTTCGAGGTTTTTCACTGTTTTCTGTGGCTCTCCAATGGACAAGGCAAATACGCCTTATTGACACCCATTTGTTTACTTCTCCATCTGTAGAGATTCCTTTCTCCCAAGCAGTTAACCTATCTAGTCCCTTCTATTTACCACTTTCTAAATCTCTCCTTATCATCTGGCAATTACATTTAAGCTGCTTACACTGGACACTACTCTTTTGTTGGGTTAAAAAGCCTGTATTCTCCCCAATTGCAATCCCTTTTTGCCATTCGATTGCTTTTTGGCTGATTGATCATGTAACCCTTTTCTTCTATCAGATTGCTTCTTTGCTGATTGATCATAGCAGAGTATTGAGCTTCTAAAGACGCTCTGGGTGTAACCTTGGCTGCCATCATGCCCCACCTGTTTTTTGTTTGATGTTTTGAAGCTGGGCTCTGCCTCTCATTTCTCTGAGTCAATCTACAGTCTGAGGCCCAGTGGAAATCCTTGTGACATTTTGGACGTGGGATTTTAGGTCTTCTTTCACCCTGTCTTCTCATTCTATCTCTATGCCTACATTGAGCTTTCAGATGCCCCATTTTTCCATACTGAAAGCATTGACGAGTCTCTCTGTAAGTCCCTTGCCAAGATGGACCCTATTTTCCCATGTTCATCATAGTCTGGGATATAATAAGCATTTGTGCCCACTGTGGCACAGCATCTTACGATTTCCTCTAAAGGAGCATCTTAGTGTAGTCCCCATATAATTCTTTTGCAAACCTCAATAGCATTTTCCTTAGCCAGTTGTCTTATCATAATTCTTGTAGCTGCATTTTCTCCAATGGTTCTTGGGACAGCTGTTTGCAAACGTCCCACAAAATCTGCAAAAGATTCATTGGGACCTTGCTCTATTTTCGTGAAGGCTTCCCTTCCATCTTTTCCTGGGAGGGAGCCTCATGCTTTGACTACAGCAGCAGCAATTTGGGATAATTAATCTTTGCTGAAGTGTCTGCATACTGACCTTTATCTTCTAGTTGGTCAAAAGTGTTTGTATATTAATTCCAGTTTGCTTATTGTGTTGGGCTTATATTCTGCATAGTTTACTATACTTCGAAAACCACAACAAGTTTTGTCCAGATTCTAAATATGTCCTTGCTATGGATTTCCAATTACTAGATGTAAAGTCCAGGCTAGATCCCTGGATGCCTCAGGATCAGCCAGAGTCAGGATAAGTAAAAGTCCTTGGTCTTTGGAGGGAGAAGTGAAAGAAGCAGGCAAACTGCCACAAGGCTCACTAAAGATGTATCCTGGATTCTCAAGTCCAAAGTCACCAACTTCTCTCCTCCTTGTCCTGCTGCAAAGTGACTGTGACCTCTGTCCCTCCACCCTCTAATCCTTGCCTCTGATTATCTTAACACCAAACATTCACCAAGCATCAACTGTGAGAAGAGTCATTTATCCAGACATATTCTAATAGAGTCATTAGTCAAATAGTAATTAGCCTTAAGTGCTTGGTTGTCTGATTCAAGAATATTGTGGCTAAATTTCAGAACTATAATACAAAGGAAAAGGTATTGTAAGCAGCCAGAAAGAAACAATTTAAATTCCAAGGAGCCACAATTAGGATTATCCAGTACCAGAAGCTTCCACCTTAAAGGATCGAAGGACCTGAATCTGATATTCTGAAAAGCAAAGGAACCAAGATTACAGCCAAGAATGTGTTATGCAACTAAAATGAGCATTATCTTTCAGAGAAGAAGATAGACATTCAATGATATAGGTGAATTTCACCTATTTCTAATGAAAAGCTAAAACTGGACAAAAAATTTGACCTCCAAACACAGAATTCAAGAGAAGCATAAAAGGGTAAAAAGGAAAGAACTCTTGAGAACTATATTTCTATTGTGGTTATACTTAAAGAATGCAGGTATAATTTTATTTTATTATGATAATATGAAAAAGAAACTAGAGGTGGAAAGGGATCATACTGGAAGAAGAGGAAAATGGAGATAAAATAAGGGAAATTACATCCTACAAAGAGGCAAAGAAAACCTATTATAATTGAGGGAAAGAAAGGAAGGGGATAAGCATTGTGTGAATCTTACTCTCATCAGATTTGGCTCTAAAAGAGAATATCAGAGACATTTGGTGTCATAAAGAAACTTGTCTCATCTTATAGGGAAGTAGGAGGGAAAGGGGGAAAAGAAAGGGAAAGACTAATAAAAGGGAAAACAGAAGAATTAGGGGAAAGGTGTAAAAAGGGGGAGGAGCTCTAAAGGGGAAGGACTGAGTGAGGGAGGTGTTCGTCAGAAACAAAATACTGGGGAAGAGGAAAGGGGGATAGGAAAGAGAAAAGCATAACCTAGGGTAAATAAGATGGAAGGAATTACAGAATTAGTTATTTTAACTGTGAATGTGAATGAAAATGAAATGAAAAAGAAGAACTTTCTACCAATGAAGAGGAAATTAGAGCAATAATTAGGAGTTACTTTGCCCAACTTTATGCCAATAAATTCAATAACCTAAGTGAAATGAAGGAATACCTACAAAAATATAGATTGCCCAGATTAACAATGAGGAAATAAATTGCTTAAATAGTCCCATTTAGAAAAAAGAAATAGAACAAGCTTTTAATCAACTCTCTCAGAAAAAATCCCCAGGACTAGATGGATTTACATGTGAATTTAAAGAAGATTTAAAGAACAATTAACTCCAATATTATATAAACTATTTGAAAAAATAGGGAAGAAAAGACTCCTACCAAATTCCTTTTATGACACAGACATGATACTGATACCTAAACCAGGTAGGTTGAAAACAGAGAAAGAAAATTATAGACCAATCTCCCAAAAGAATATTGATGCAAAAATCTTAAATAAAATATTAGCAAAGAGATTACAGAAAATCATCCCCAGGATAATATGCCACGACCAAGTAGGATTTATACCAGGAATGCAGGGCTGGTTCAATATTCGGAAAACTATTAGCATAACTGACTATATAAATAACCAAATTAAGAAAAACCATATGATTATCTCAATAGATGTAGAAAAAGCATTTAATAAAACCCAACATCCATTCCTATTAGAAACATTGGAGAGGGGGGAAAAAAAAAGGACTTTTCTTTAAAATAGCCAGTAGCATCTATTTAAAATCACCAGCAAGCATCATATGTAATTGGGATAAACTGGAACCATTCCCAGTAAGATCAGGGGTGAAACAAGGTTGCCCACTGTCACCATTACTGTTCAATATTGTGTAAGAAATGCTAACTTTGGCAATAAGAGAAGAAAAAGAGATTAAAGGAATTAGAGTAGGTAATGAAGAAACCAAATTATCACTCTTTGCAGATGATATAATAGTATACTTAGATAACCCTAGAGAATTAACTAAAAAACTTTTAGAAATAATCTACAACTTTAGCAAAGCTGTAGGATACAAAATAAATCCATACAAATCATCAGCATTTTTATACATCACTAACAAAATCCAACAGCAAGCGCTACAAAGAGAAACTCCATTTAAAATAATTGTCAATAGTATAAAATATTTGGGAATCTATCTGCCAAGGGAAAGTCAGGAACTATATGAGAAAAACTACAAAACATTTTCCACACAAATAAAATCAGATCTAAACAATTGGAAAAATATCAAGTGTTCTTGGATAGTTCAAACTAATATAATAAAGATGACAATACTACCTAAACTAATCTATTTATTTAGTGCTATACCAATCAGACGCCCAAGAAACTAGTTTACTGACTTGGGAAAAATAAAAAGTCAAGAATTTCAAGGGAATTAATGAAAAAAAAGCAAATGAAGATGGCCTACCTGTACCAGATCTAAAACTATATTTTAAAGAAGTGGTCATCCCGGTTAAGATGGCGGAGAGGAGGCTCACAGCTGCATAAGCTCCACGCTTTCTCTCACTATCCATTTCATTACAAGCCTCTGAATCAATGCTTGACTGAAAAAAACCCACAAATAGCTACCAAGAGAAGCCATCCTTGAGATCCGCCAAGAAAGGTCTGTCTTTACTGGAGGACTGGGGCGGTTTTAGATCGGGCGCAGGCGGCGGGCAGCGGCAGTGAGGGCACAGGAGCAGACTGGAGAGGGGGTGGAGAGTGATCGTAGCCGTCTCTGCGGGGAGAGCTTCGCTACAGGTTTGGATACTTTACTCCAGCAGCAAGTCAGCAGCCCAGCAGAGAAGCTAAAAACACCGGGGCTGAAGAATACAACCCCAAACAGCTGGAGTCTCTCAGGACCTGGCCGCCCCCCCCTTCCCCCCCCTCAGTGACTCAGCACGCTTTGGGATCTCAGAGCGCAGGCGCAGCACAGTCCTGCTAGTGCCTCACTGCTGCCCCCTGCAGTCTGTAGAGGAAGCTCGATAACACACCCAGCCCCCCCCCCCCCAAAGAAAGACTCCAGTTTTTTCTGTTTTTCTTTGGTAGTTTGTCTCTGATTAATAGACAGAATGAGCAAGAAGCTGAAGAGGACTTTAACCCTTGACAGCTTCTATACAGATAGAGAGCAGACTCTAAATCCTGAGGAGACTAAAAACAGGCAGTCCCCAGGTGAATCCCCAAAGGAGGAGATCGTCTGTTCCTCAGCACAGATGAACCTCATAGAAGTGATTAAAAAGGCTCTCACAAGGGAGCTAGAAGAAAAATGGGGAAAGCAGAGTGAGGCTTGGCAAAAGGAGAGGGAAGCTTGGGAAAAGGAGAGGGAGGCTTGGCAAAAGAGCCTGGAGAAGTCAGTTAAAGAGAGAGTGGATAAAGAAGTAAAATCCTTGAAAAATAGGATTAGTGAACTGGAAACAGAAAACAGCTCTCTAAAAAACAAAATTGGCGAAATGGAAAAAAATTCCACAGAACAAAAGAACTCAATTGGACAATTAGAAAAAGGTTTTAAAAAAGTGAGTGAAGAGAATATTTCACTGAAAATCAGAATTTAACAAGTGGAATTGATTGACTCGAGGAGACAAGAAGAATCAGTTAAGCAAATCCAAAAAAATCAAACAATGGAGAAAAATGTGAAATACCTTCTGGGGAAGACAACAGACCTGGAAAACAGATCCAGGAGAGACAATCTGAGAATCATTGGACTCCCAGAAAAACATGATGAAAAAAAGAGCCTGGACACTGTCTTCCAGGAAATTATCAAAGAGAACTGCCCAGAAGTCATAGGAACAGAGGAAAAAATAAACATTGAAAGGATTCATCGATCACCCACTGAAAGGGATCCTAAAATCAAAACAACAAGGAATATAGTGGCCAAATGCCAGAACCCTCAGATGAAAGAAAAAATATTGCAAGCGGCTAGAAAAACCCAATTCAAGTATCAAGGAGCCACAATAAGGATCACCCAGGATCTGGCAGCATCCACATTAAAAGATCGAAGGGCCTGGAATATGATATTCCGAAAGGCTAAGGAACTTGGTATGCAACCAAAAATAACTTACCCAGCGAGAATGAGCATCTTTTTCCAGGGAAGAAGATGGACATTCAACGAAGTAAGCGAATTTCATCTATTTCTGATGAAAAAACCAGAACTTAACAAAAAGTTTGATCTACAAATATAGAACTCAAGAGAAATCTAAAAAGGTAAAGATTAATCTTGGGAACTATATTTTGACTATATAGATGTATAAAGAATACATGTATACCTTGTTCTAGAAATTGATGTGGAAAGGACATTGTACCAGAAAAAGGGTAAAGTGGGGGTAGTACATCTCATGAAGAGGCATAGGAAACCTATTATATCTGAGAGAAAGAATGGAGGGGGATGAATATAGTGGGTATCTTACTGCCTTCAGAATTGGCTTTAAGTGAAAAATCCTAAGACATATTCAATCTATGGTGAAACTTCTCCCATCTCATTGAAAAGTGAGAAGGGAAAAGTGGAAAGGGAAGGAATAAGCTAAGCGGAAGGGAATACGGGAACTGGGAGGGAAAGGGGTAAGATAGGGGGAGGAACTCTAAGGCGGGGGGAGGGATACTAAAAAGGGAGGGCTGTGAGAAGCAAGGGGTGCTCACAAGCTTAATACTTGGAAGGGGGGAAAGGGGAAAGAAGGGAGGAAAGCATAAACCGGGGTTAACAAGATGGCAAGTAATACAGAATTGGTCATTCTAACCATAAACGTGAACGGGGTAAACTCCTCCATAAAGAGGAAGCGGTTAGCAGAATGGATTAAAAGCCAGAATCCTACAATATGTTGTTTACAGGAAACACACCTGAAGCGGGGAGATACATGCAGGTTAAAGGTAAAAGGTTGGAGCAAAATCTACTATGCTTCAGGTGAAGTCAAAAAAGCAGGGGTAGCCATCCTGATCTCAGATCAAGCTAAAGCAAAAATTGACCTAATTAAAAGAGATAAGGAAGGACACTATATCTTGCTAAAGGGTAGCATGGATAATGAAGCACTATCTATATTAAACATATATGCACCAAGTGGGGTAGCATCTAAATTCTTAAAAGAGAAACTAAGAGAGCTGCAAGAAGAAATAGACAGTAAAACTATAATAGTGGGAGATCTTAACCTTGCACTCTCAGAATTAGATAAATCAAACCACAAAATAAATAAGAAAGAAGTCAAAGAGGTAAATAGAATACTAGAAAAATTAGATATGATAGATCTCTGGAGAAAATGTAATGGAGACAGAAAGGAATACACTTTCTTTTCAGCAGTTCATGGAACCTATACAAAAATTGACCATATATTAGGACATAAAAACCTCAAACTCAAATGTAGTAAGGCAGAAATAGTAAATGCATCCTTTTCAGACCACGATGCAATGAAAATTACATTCAACAAAAAAGCAGGGGGAAGTAGACCAAAAAATAATTGGAAACTAAATAATCTCATACTAAAGAATGATTGGGTGAAACAGCAAATCATAGACATAATTAATAACTTCACCCAAGAAAACGATAATAATGAGACATCATACCAAAATGTATGGGATGCAGCCAAAGCGGTAATAAGGGGAAATTTCATATCTCTAGAGGCCTATTTGTATAAAATAGAGAAAGAGAAGGTCAATGAATTGGGTTTGCAATTAAAAATGCTAGAAAAGGAACAAATTAAAAACCCCCAGTCAAACACTAAACTTGAAATTCTAAAAGTAAAAGGTGAGATCAATAAAATTGAAAGTAAAAAAACTATTGAATTGATTAATAAAACTAAGAGTTGGTTCTATGAAAAAACCAACAAAATAGACAAACCCTTAGTAAATCTGATTTAAAAAAGGAAAGAGGAAAATCAAATTGTTAGTCTTAAAAATGAAAAGGGATAACTCACCACAAACAAAGAGGAAATTAGAGCAATAATTAGGAGTTACTTTGCCCAACTTTATGCCAATAAATTCGACAACTTAAATGAAATAGAAAAATACCTCCAAAAATACAGCTTGCCCAAACTAACAGAGGAAGAAGTAAATATCCTAAACAGTCCCATCTCAGAAAAAGAAATAGAACAAACTATCAATCAACTCCCTAAGAAAAAATCCCCAGGACCAGATGGATTTACATGTGAATTCTACCAAACATTTAAAGAACAATTAACTCCAATGTTATATAAACTATTTGAAAAAATAGGGATTGAAGGAGTCCTACCAAACTCCTTTTATGACACAGATATGGTACTGATACCTAAACCAGGTAGGCTGAAAACAGAGAAAGAAAATTATAGACCAATCTCCCTAATGAATATTGATGCTAAAATCTTAAATAAAATATTAGCAAAAAGATTACAGAAAATTGTCACCAGGATAATACACTATGACCAAGTAGGATTTATACCAGGAATGCAGGGCTGGTTCAATATTAGGAAAACTATTAGCATAATTGACTATATCAATAACCAAACAAACAAAAACCACATGATCATCTCAATAGATGCAGAAAAAGCATTTAATAAAATCCAACATCCATTCCTAATAAAAACACTTGAGAGCATAGGAATAAATGGACTTTTCCTTAAAATAGTCAGGAGCATATATTTAAAACCATCAGTAAGCATCATATGCAATGGGGAAAAACTGGAACCTTTCCCAGTAAGATCTGGAGTGAAGCAAGGTTGCCCACTATCACCATTATTATTTAATATCGTATTAGAAACACTAGCCTCGGCAATAAGAGTCGAGAAAGATATAAAAGGAATTAGAGTAGGCAATGAGGAAACCAAACTATCACTCTTTGCAGATGATATGATGGTATACCTAGAGAACCCCAGAGATTCTACTAAAAAGCTATTGGAAATAATTCATAATTTTAGCAAAGTAGCTGGCTACAAAATAAATCCCCATAAATCCTCAGCATTTTTATACATCACCAACAAAACCCAACAGCAAGAGATACAAAGAGAAATTCCATTCAGAATAACTGTTGATACCATAAAATATTTGGGAATCTATCTACCAAAGGAAAGTCAGGAATTATATGAGCAAAATTATAAAAAAGTCTCCACACAAATAAAGTCAGACTTAAATAATTGGAAAAATATTAAGTGCTCTTGGATCGGCCGAGCGAACATAATAAAGATGACAATACTCCCTAAACTAATCTATTTATTTAGTGCTATACCAATCAGACTTCCAAGAAAATATTTTATTGATCTAGAAAAAATAACAACAAAATTCATATGGAACAATAAAAAGTCGAGAATCTCAAGGGAATTAATGAAAAAAAAATCAAATGAAGGTGGCCTACCTGTACCTGATCTAAAATTATATTATAAAGCAGCAGTCACCAAAACCATATGGTATTGGCTAAGAAATAGATTAGTGGATCAGTGGAAAAGGCTAGGCTCACAAGACAGAATAGTCAATTATAGCAATCTAGTGTTTGACAAACCCAAAGCCCCTAACTTCTGGGAAAAGAATTCATTATTTGATAAAAACTGCTGGGATAATTGGAAATTAGTATGGCAGAAATTAGGCATGGACCCACACTTAACACCATATACCAAGATAAGATCAAAATGGGTCTATGACCTAGGCATAAAGAACGAGATTATAAATAAATTAGAGGAACATAGAATAGTTTATCTCTCAGACTTGTGGAGGAGAAAGAAATTTGTGACCAAAGATGAACTAGAGACCATTACTGATCACAGAATAGAAAATTTCGATTACATCAAATTAAAAAGCCTTTGTACAAATAAAACTAATGCAAACAAGATTAGAAGGGAAGCAACAAACTGGGAAAACATTTTCACAGTTAAAGGTTCTGATAAAGGCCTCATTTCCAAAATATATAGAGAACTGACTCAAATTTATAAGAAATCAAGCCATTCTCCAATCGATAAATGGTCAAAGGATATGAACAGACAATTTTCAGAGGATGAGATTGAAACTATTACCACTCATATGAAAGAGTGTTCCAAATCATTATTGATCAGAGAAATGCAAATTAAGACAACTCTGAGATACCACTACACACCTGTCAGATTGGCTAAGATGACAGGAAAAAATAATGATGAATGTTGGAGGGGATGCGGGAAAACTGGGACACTAATGCATTGTTGGTGGAGTTGTGAACGAATCCAACCATTCTGGAGAGCAATCTGGAATTATGCCCAAAAAATTATCAAATTGTGCATACCCTTTGATCCAGCAGTGTTTCTATTGGGCTTATATCCCAAAGAAATACTAAAGAAGGGAAAGGGACCTGTATGTGCCAAAATGTTTGTAGCAGCCCTGTTTGTAGTGGCTAGAAACTGGAAAATGAATGGATGCCCATCAATTGGAGAATGGCTGGGTAAATTGTGGTATATGAATGTTATGGAATATTATTGTTCTGTAAGAAATGACCAGCAGGATGAATACAGAGAGGACTGGCGAGACTTACATGAGCTGATGCTAAGTGAAATGAGCAGAACCAGGAGATCATTATACACTTCGACAACGATATTGTATGAGGACATATTTTGATGGAAGTGGATTTCTTTGACAAAGAGACCTGAGTTTCAATTGATAAATGACGGACAAAAGCAGCTACACCCAAAGAAAGAACACTGGGAAACGACTGTAAACTATCTGCATTTGTGTTTTTCTTCCCGGATTATTTATACCTTCTGAATCCAATTCTCCCTACGCAACAAGAGAACTGTTCGGTTCTGCAAACATATATTGTATCTAGGATATACTGCAACATATCCAACATATAAAGGACTGCTTGCCATCTAGGGGAGGGGGTGGAGGGAGGGAGGGGGAAAAAATCGGAACAGAAACGAGTGTCAATTTAATGTAATTATTAAATAAAAAATTAAAAAAAAAAGTCAAAAAAAAAAAAAAAGAAGTGGTCATCAAAACCATTTGGTACTAGCTAAGAAATGAGTAGTTGATCAGTGGAATAGGTTAGGTTCACAAGACAAAACAGTCAATGACTATAGTAATCTAGTGTTTGACAAACCCAAAGACCCCAGTTTTTGGAACAAGAACTCACTATTTGGCAAAAACTGTTGGGAAAATTGGAAACTAGTATGGCACAAAGTAGGCACAAAGACCTATACCTTACACTGCATACCATGAAATGGGTTCATGATCTAGACATAAAGAGTGATATTATAAACAAATTAGAAGAGCACAGGATAATTTACCTCTCAGATCTGTAGAGGAGGAAGGAATTTGTGACCAAAGAAGAACTAGAGATCATTATTGGTCACAAAATAAATAATTTTGATTATATTAAGTTAAAAGTTTTTTATACAAACAAAACTAATGCAGACAGGATTAGAAAGGAAGCAATAAACTGCAAAAAACATTTTTACATTCAAAAGTTGTGATAAAGGCCTCATTTCTAAAATATATAATTAACTCAAATTTATAAGAACTCAAGCCATTTTCCAATTGATAAATGGTCAAAGAATATGAATAGACAGTTTTCAGATGAAGAAATTGAAACTATTTCTAGTCATATAAAAAGATGCTCCAAATCACCATTGATCAGAGACATGCAAATTAAGACAACTCTGAGATACCACTACACACCTGTCAGATTGGTTAAGATGACAGGAAAAGATAATGATGAATATTGGAAAAGATGAGGGAAAGCTGGGACACTGATACATTGTTGGTGGACTATCCAACAGATCCAACCATTCTGGAGAACAATTTGCAACTATGCTCAAAAAGTCATCAAACAGTGCATATCCTTTGACCCAGCAGTGTTACTACTGAACTTATGTCCCAAAGAGATCTTAAAGGAAGGAAAGGGACCCACATGTGCAAAAATGTTTGTGGCAGCCCTTTTTGTAGTGGCTAGAAACTGGAAACTGAGTGGATGCCCGTCAACTGTAGAATGGCTGAATAAATTATCGTATATTAATGTTATGGAATATTATTGTTCTGTAAGAAATTATCAATAGGATGATTTCAGAAAGCCTGGAATGATTTACATGAACTGATGCTAAGTGAAAGGAGCAGAACCAGGAGATCATTATACACTGCAACAATAAGGCTATATGATGATCAATTCTGATGGACATGGATCTCTTCAACAATGAGATGATTCAAGCCAATTCCAATTGTTCAGTGATGAAGAAAGCCATATACATCCAGAGAGAGGTCTGTGGGAACTGAGTGTGGACCACAACATAGCATTTTCATGCTTTCTGTTGATGTTTGCTTGCATTTTGTTTTCCTTCTCAGGTTTTTTTTTTTTTTCTCTTTCCAGCTCCGATTTTTCTTGGCAGTAAGATAACTATATAAATATGTATACATATATTGGATTTAACATATATTTTAATATTTAATATGTATTGGACTACCTGACATGTAGGGGAAGGATGGGGGGAAGGAGGGAAAAATTTGCAAAGAAAGTTTTTCAAAGGTGAATGTTGAAAAATTACCCACATATATGTTTTGTAAATAAAAAGCTTTAATTAAAAAAAAAAGTAGATAGAATCTTACAGGTTATACTTTGGGGTTCTATGTAGAAAGTCATATGCAATAAGAGACAACCTGAAGATATCATTTCATTAGTTTTGTGAATAATGTATACTGCATATGTCCAAAGGGAATGAAAGAGGCACTAGAGGTGAGGATTGATAAAAAGTCCCCCATAAAGTTTGGAGGATAACTTTTCATACTCTTGGGGGCAGCTCCTGCCAGTGTGTTCTAATTTTTTGTCATGATAACAGGGACCATGGAATTTATGCAGAGCTGCCCTGTTTGCTCCACCCAGAAGTAAAGAACATAGATTGGGGGTGGGAGTGGGCACAATGAAGAAATCTTTTATTAACTACTAAACAAAAAGAGCCTCTGGTTCAATGTGGTTCAAAAGGAAATGACTAAGCCTCAGTTGTTCTCCTCTCTTTCTAGCCCTCAGATATCCTCTTCTCTTCCATCTTCACATTGTAGCAGGAATATTCTAGTCTGTTCCTGAATGGATCAGGAGAGAACAGGTGCTCTTTCCCCCACCCTAATAGAAATGTTGAAATTGGAGTATAAAACAGCTAATGAACATGGGTAGGATTAGGTGAACCTGAATCTAGTTTTGAAACTCTGCCTAATGCTTTCTGCTTTATTTCTTTTCTGAGTTTGGTAACCAGATAATGATTCTGAGATAGATGTGAGCTCTGGAGAAAACCTTGTGAATTCAAGAGTTTTAGAAACTCTGGGTCTGTCAAAGCTAACTGGTAGCAGAGAGAGTTTTTTGCTTTTGAAAAACTTAACAACTCAGTAGAGGATAACCTCAATCCCAAGTCTGGATTGGATCACCAGAAGATATCTCCTTTAAAGCAGACAATTCTAAACAAGATGAAATGTAAAATGTTTATTCAGCAATCCTGAAAACTACTTTATGTTCTGAAGTCTCAGCTTCAATGACAATATAAGAAAAAGTCTTACTGTCTACAAGCACTAAAGATAACCTTTTGTTAACCATTTCTTTTGTATAAAGGAAGTAAATACTTATCTAAAAACTGATTTATGTTATACATTAAGTATTTTTTCCCTCCTACCTTTACAGAGACCATAGACATGAGCCAAGCCTAAGTTTTAATAATTTTCCTAGGGTGTTAAGCCTGTCCATTTTTAAGTATTCAGGTTCTCTCAGAATAGGTCACCATTTTTTTTTTTTGATTCAGTGAGAAGCATCCCTTTTGGGTAGATGAAAGAGTAGAACTGAAGCTTCTTGGCCCAGGAGTGGTTCAACTTTTTAAATAAATAAAATGTATTTCATTTTAGATTCATTATAAATCTTAAGCTTGCATGGGAGTTAAAGGTTCTTTATAGAGAAAAAGTCAAATTGAGATGTTCCTATGTAAAATCCCAAGTGAGAAGCAAAATGATCACAGATTATTAGTGAAAAATAGAACTCTATGTGCATTTGGTTCATTGTGTCAAGATCTGAAATGCAAATGACAATATGAGTTATAGTAAAGGAATAAATGAAAAACAATATTGTTTACTTTGGTTTGCATATATTTTTTTTTTATCAAGGCCAGCTATTGGTTTCTTCCAATTAAAGTCCTCTACCTTAATTTGTTTTGCTTGACTGTGCAATGTTTGTCATAAGGATTTTGCTTTCCCTTTTCCTTTTCTATTTGGAGAGGTAGATGGAAAGGAAAAAAAGTATTAAACATATACATATATGCATATATGTATTTAAAAATAAAAAATAAAATCTTCTACCTTAATCAGAGAGAGATTAGGATGTGAACATATCTGATAAGCCTTTTCTCCTACAAGGAAATGTAAAATTTGTGAATTTAAAATATATTTAGAGAAATGAAAACACTCTAATGTATGATCTTAGTCACAGTTTTTTCTTAAAAACAATTAGTTTTCAGAATAGATCTCTAAATGAAAGCATAACTCATGAATTTATTAATTGTTCCTCATTATAAACTCTCTCACATTCAGTCTTTAGCCAAATCTTATTCACAAAAAAAATGTGACAGGCTGCTGCTAGACAGTCTTAAGTTATTCCCTATTCCAAATAAGGGAAACTGATGAAAAAAAAATGTGGGATAGGAAAGCAAAGAAATGCTTTTTTCTTTCATAGAATCTCAGAGTTTTAAGGAATTTCAATAGTCATTAATCCAATCAAATATTCCCAAGGAAATCCTGTCTATTTAAAGTTTCCATCCAACCTCAGCTTGGAAATTTCCAGTGAAAGAGACCCCTCTCTCACCTCAGTAATAACATATTTCACTTTACAAAGTCTCTAATTATTAGGAAACAGTTCTGCTTCTTTTTAATTTCCTCCCATTACTCCTTCTATCTTCTGGGTACAAGTCTAATGTTTTTACAACATAACAGCCTTTAAGTAATCTAATCTAATTATCATATCTTTCATAATCTCTCTGTTTTTCAGAAGAAACTTTTCCTCCAGCATCTCTGATGGTTCATCTCATTGCATGGCTTCCATTCTACTCATAATCTTAGTCACTCTTTGGGATATTCACCAGCTGGTCAAGCTCCTTTCTCAAACACAATAATTACATGTTGAGTCTCAGAAATCTTCAATAAGAATAGGACAATTAAACTTAATTATTCCTAAAAAACAAAGTCAAATCACAAGCCTTTGGTTCTAATTAAAAGATGGCCATATTTTCATCCAATTTAAAGTGGGGCAAGATGCATCTTTCATGAAGCAATATTCAAATTTCTATTTGTAAAATGAAGGTCAAACTGAAGCACTATCTATTTTACTTCAATGAACATTTCTCTGACCATTATTATACATGAAATATTGTGTTAAGAACTGAAGATATAACGTAAAGTTAGAATAAAACATAGTCTTCATAGACCTCATGGACCTCATAATCAAGTGAGATGTATGATACAATCACAAATAACTATAATATGAAATCTTACCTAATAAGTGTGATAATTCCTGAAGTCAGGAAGTCAGTTGTGTTGAAGTCCTTTCTCTGAGGCATATTAGCTATATGATGATGATAGACAGATTTCTTAACTTTTCAGTTCCCCGGGTAATTCAATGTTACAATTGTAGTTGACATGCATTGATGAAGAGATTTATCCTACTGGAGCATTCTACACTAATGAAATCACAGGTCCAAAACAAAGAACAAAATAGGAAAGGGGTTAAATCAGAGGTGTTCAAGCCAAGTAAAATATTAAGTCCAAAGGAGGAAGAATGAATCATAAATTGGGAAAGAAAAGAGTGAGACAATATGGTCAATTATTCAGTATTTTGAGTTGCTCTTATAGGTAGGTTATACTCCAATTGCTAGTTATATAAAGACAAAGCAAATAAGTTCCTGTCCTCAAGAAACATACAATTTACTTTGCATGCAGCATATTCACACACAAAAAGAATGAAAGTTATATAAAAATACATATAACATTGGGGAAATCTAATGGCTAGGTGAATGTGGAAAGATAGAGCTCTTAAAGGGGCATTTAAATGAATACTTTTGTGAATGAGATATTCTAAAAACCATAGAATTTCAGAAACCACAGGTTATCCTGTGTAAAAGTACACATATGGAAAATGGAATGTTGCATATAGGGAACAGCAAGTATTTCAACTGGCCGAACTCTTCTGTGTATGGAAGAGGAAAATAATGGGAAACTAATCTGCAAAGATATTCTGGACTCAGATTTTGAAGGCCTTTGAATTACAAACAGAAAAAAATTGTGCTTTGTATTAGGACAATAGAAAGCCATTGAAGCTTTATGAGAATGGAAGTAACATGGTCCAAATTATGTTTTATCAATATCAAGAAGGTGTTGAAGGAGGAGAGCACAGGAGGAAAAGAATATTTTTAATGTAGGGAGTTGCCATTGGGCACCCTACAGCTCTGTTCAACATTACTGATTCCTTCCTGTAGGCCAATTGATAAAAATGATAAAAGACATAGGCAACTCCAAAAACTCTATGACGTGTTTCATTCTCTAAAACCTGCTCTTCTCTCTGCTAAACACCTCCAATTCTTAATTGTGAAAGCTGCCCATGGCCTTGCAATCACTTAGATCAGAAAGGCCTGAAGCCTCCTCACATCCACATCTGTCCATGGAGGATTCAACTGTTTACTACTTATACTACTTAAATAAATTTATATCATTGAGAGCCAATGTCATGTAATGAAAAGAATCTGGGTTTAAAAAATGAGATTGGAGTATCATATCAACCATATCAGATCAGCCACATGACCTTGGATAAATCCATCAAGTCTTCTGAACTCTTTTCCTCATACGTAAAATGGAGATTGGGATATTTGCTTTCTTACCAGGTGTTATAAAAAATATTTTTGTAAAATGCTATGTATTTGTAAAATGGTTAACACAGTACCTGGTACATTATGAGAGTTTAAGAAATGTTCATTCCCTTTCTCCCATATAAATATGAGCTTTTATTAATAATAATAATAAATTTATTTCAGCTATACCTTTAAAATTCTAACTTTGAATGAAAGAATTGTGAGAATTAAAAAGTACTAAATAAGTAGCTGCATAGAAATGTAAGAGTGGAATCTTATATGAATTTAATTTAATGTTTTTTTTAAAGAATTCTTTTTATTTTCAAGTTGTTCCAGCAATATTTTAAAATAGAAAACATATGAGAACAAATTAAATAACTTATGTGCAATATTTTAAGGCCCTATGGAGGAAATGTGCCCAATAAATTTTAGGTATTATTATGTTATTATTATAATCTCCTACTTATAATTGAAAATTAGATGCACACTGAATATATTCTATCAATGTTTTATGCTGCTGGCTGCCATATTACCATGGTACCTGGTTAAAGACATGCTGAGTTAAGAGCAGAAGTACAGAGAAAGGCTCATCCTTTGTCTCTCTTCCCTGGGAGAGTGTATTACATTACAATTTCCCTGGTGTGTTAGAATGATTTAATTTGTGAATTTCCATGGAAAGAATCATCTTTCCTCCACTGATTTTAATATACATTTCATACTGCCATTCAAAAGTCGGTGACCTGGAGTTGGGCAATCAGGTTGGTTTTTATATATATATAAAGGCACTTGCTGATCTGGCAACCTTGGGAAGTCATAGGTATTGGAAACTACTTTTTCTAAAGGTCTAAAGCCTCAGGGGCAGTGACAATGGCATCATAAAACCATTGCCTTAGTTTCTAGGATGGGGGAGGGGAGAATGCTGAAACCGTACAAGTTCCATTACAATGATTATTTACCACTGGAAACTGTAGGATGATGATTTTACCTAGAGAGTGACAAAAAGGAGAACATGAATTATGGGAAGACAGAATCATCGCGCTGGGAGGTACTTGTGTCTTTCCATTCAACCCAGCGAGCCAGATGTTCCCTAGTGTCCAAGTCACTTCTAGGTAGCAAGGTAGGTATTTCAAAAGGGACACTAACTTTTCCAGTTCACCAAGATGATGTATTTACTGCTGTAAGTCACTAACAGGCCTCTATAATTGCCTGAAAGTGCCTAATTTATTACCAGGATTGTCTCTTTCAGGAATAATAGGATCCCATGAGAGAGATCAACTCCCCTCCTCAAACATTACCCTAATTTAGACATAAAAGGGAACCAAGATAGTTATATTCCTATGCACATATGGTGTATGAGCTGTTCAAGGACCTCTCTGTATTCTTTGAGCCTTGAGCCTTATGGGTTCATATCTTGGAGGAGGGAATGTAAAAATCTTCTTTTGGAATTATTGTTTCCAGTCTACTGAAGATAGATATTATCACCTCAAATGGATAAGTCAAGTCCTACCAGAGAAAATATTTGTATTGCATGGTGGAAAAGATTCTAGACCAAGTCAATAGGTGGAGTTCTAGGCTACCTCTATTACTAAATAAATATGTAATATTGGGCAAGTCACTTAATCTCTCTGAGTTCTCAATTTATTCATCTGCAGAAGGGGTATAATACAGCCAATATTGCAACTGCCATTTCTGTGCCAATTTATACTTTTAAAGGTAATTTTATTCTTCAATAACTCCTCATAATTTTTAAAAGTATGTAAAAGTATCATTATACCATATATTCATATACATATGTACAAACACACAATTGCATGTACATACTTGAACAGATATATATGTATGGATTATATATATATATATATACATATATATACACACATATTTGTGTATACAAATACACATACATTATATATATATGATGGCCATTTCATGAGAGATTAACAGAACAGATATTATCCCAATTAGAAAACTAAGCTTCAGTTTTCTTATTCATCAACCGCAGAAGTATTATTATTATTATTATCCCTATTTCTCCCCCCTTTCAGAAAGGATAGTATGTATATACAAACATACATATACATATATACAAATAAGCGTATGTATGTATTGTGTATATACACATCATATGGGACATTTCATTTTTTTAAAGGAAGAAAGGGAACAAAGTCTACAAACCATAAGTCAGGGGATTTGCTTTTTTAAAACTGCAATAATTATAGAATTAATTTTTAAAGAGATGGATTTTGAACATCTTGCAAAGAAAGCAGGGATTACAAAGAGCTACACCATATATTCACCAAAAACAAGTAATTTCAATATTGTCATTTCTTCTTTTCTTTTGTGGACTTATTAAACTAGTAAATGAGAAGAATGCTGTTCATGTGGTTTACATAGATTTTTAGCATATTTTCATATCTCATATTTAAATTATCTTATATTATTCTTGTAGAGAAGATAGAGAGATATGGGCCAAGTGATAATAGAAGCAAATGGAATTCCAAGAGAGATGAAAACCCAAACTCAAAGATTAGTTATTGATAGTCCAATTGCAACACTGTGAGAGGTTTCCAGGGGATCAGTATTTGATATTGTGCTCTTTCATAATTTTTATCATTGAATTAGATAAAAGCAGAGAGAAGGCTTTGAGAAGGGCAGTCGTAAGAACCTTGAGTCTATGTCTTTTGAGCAGTTGTCAAAGGAACTAGGACAATATAAAGATGCTAGTAAATGTTTAACAATCAGATTCTAGGGTGGGGGAGAGCAGTGCAGGAAAATATATTCACATACACTTTTAAAGTTCATCTTCACTATTTACATTTCTTCAGAATAGACAATCAACAAGAAAATAAATCAAGCCAGATTTGTAATGATTAACTATTTCTGAGGTATACATGCTTATACTTAGTATGAACTTTTCTTGCCTATTTTTCATTGTATGCTGGGTACTTTGGGCTGATCTTATCTGCAGCAGAGTAGTCATTCACCTATATAACAAACTCCCTTGCAGAGAAGGGACATTGTAGCACTAAAAGCCACTGGGGAGGACTGGCAGATTGATTCCTTGTCATTTACTAACACCTTAGTTGAAAATAATTTGTGCTGTGATTGATGTAGCAAATTATGTAACACCAGGTGTGACGACCGCGCACCCAGGACACCCCAGAATCAGCCAGAGTCAGGATAAGCAGAAGTCCTTAGTCTTTATTCTTGGTCTTTAGACACAGGATTGAACAGAATGGAAGCAGAATCTCTGTGACTGCCTTCTCCCTCATCTACCACTGAGAGTGTGTCCCTGGTTATTCTTACTCCATCCCTTAGTCCCTCCTACAATCCTCTGTATACACCATCACTGAGCCAGTACAGATAGTGGGAAGGACCATTTTCTAAGCATATGCCCATAGAGTATTGTCCAATCAGTAATTAGCCCTAAGTGCTTGAACCAACCTCAGTGCAATGACTCAAGAGTTTCAGCCCTCTATAACTGGGTATTATGCTGTCGGATTAGCCCCAAATGTTGGGATTCAATCATGTGAAGAATTCACGGATGGCCATTCTCTTTGGCAAAAGGTAAGTTTATTTAGCAGAAAAGGCTACCGACAAAATGAAGAGATACAATAGACACCAGGAATGGAAAATATTAAATAGAATGAGAGATCATATAAAAGACAAGTTCCTTAGTAGAACTCACACAATTAGCCAATAAAAAGAAAACATCCCATAAGGTTGGGGCATGTCCTTAGCTGAAAGGCTAAATCCTCAAAGGGACTCCTAAAAGAGTTAGTTAGCTATAGGAAGAAGTAGGGTTGACTAGCATAGTGGGGTTAGGAAAGAAATCATGTAATATGGGGGAGGGGTAAAGGGAAAGACACCACAAAGCAAAGTGCCCTGGTAGACTGCCCCAAAGAATAGTAATGGCCATAAGCTGTTTTATAGGGAATATTTAGCCCCAGGAACTTAACATAAATTGATTTCTGAGTTGATTACTTCCATTGAGGATAGCACTATGGAACTAAACTGATCTCTATTACAGTTCTTCCTGCCTGTCCCAGAGAATAATTTTGTCAGTGCTTCAGTTTTTCTCTGCCTCTACATCAACCATTCAGGACCTCATCCTTTGTACAGGACAGCAGAAAATAGCAGAAACAAATAGCAGAAAAGTTGGTCCAAAAATGCCCAGATCACCAAGTAATGATGGATGATGAAATGATGACACTGGGACTCAAATCCATTGGACTATAAATCCAGTGACTTCTCTGACTGTACTCTACCACCAACACTCATTTTTAAAATAAGAAAATTGAAGACTATCAAGAAAAAGAAGTTTGCCCAACAATACTCTTTGAAAAATAATAATAAAAGGAATGATAATAATTTCATAATTGGCCTGCAATTACTTCTGGGGTTCATTTGACTTCAATGTTATAAAATGGTTGGCATAATCAAGGGATAATAAGAGGTCACTTAGTGCCTTACTAATAGGAAGCTATTTTCTCTGAGAAAGAGAATGAGCAAAATCATTTACCATGACATGACAATTCTAAGTATTGTGGAATTATCATAGAAGGAACTAAGAAATCTAGACATTAAACATGTGGAAGTTCCATCTTATCTAGACTTTCTCTCTCTCTCTCTCTCTCTCTCTCTCTCTCTCTCTCTCTCTCTCTCTCTCTCTCTTTCTCTCTCTCCCTCCCTCCCTCCTTCCCTCTCACTCATTCTGGAGTCATAGTATACATTTTCATCAAGCTGATCTAGCTCAAGGTTTTTTTAAACTTTTTTCACTTGCTACTACTTTTTTGCCTGAGAAATTTTGACTCCAAATGAATGAAATAAGTACACAAATCAAACATTTATGGATAATAAATCAAAAAGAAATGTATCTTAAAACAATTCTTTGGTATACATACAATTTTATTATATTTTATTATTATTATTAAAGATAAAAGCAAAGTTGCCTACTAATGAGATGGATGTGCTTTTACATAAAGAATTATTTTTACATAAAAAATTATGGTGGAATATTTAATGTCTTTTATTGTTGCCCAATTTTTCATGACTTCCACATTCAGTTATGTGACTCCATCTAGGGTCATAACCCATAGTTTAAGAAGTTTTGATCTAGATAAGTAGATTTTCCTGAAAAAAAATTAGAAAGGTGCCTTCCTGGTCCCTAAAGACCAGTATTGCTGTCACTGATTTTGAAATAATCTAAAGATTTTTCTCATTATGTTCTGAACTAATTTTGTTTAATTTCAGAACTGACTCCCCCCCCTCCTGGATTTCAGTTGTGGGTTTGTAAGAGGTCAGAAACATAAACTATTTAAATAATATTCTGGACTTTATTGTATCTCGTCAATTGCACCCAATATGTATGTCCATTTAAATGTATATTTCATCTTTTTTTTTCTGAAAATGGTCTCTTGGGATGACTTTGAGCTATACTACACAGCTGCCCTCTTGCATTGTGTTCATTTTAGCTGTTTAAAAGCTATTTAGATGGCATTCTTTATGTAAATGAAACATTCCCATTGCATTCTGTCAGATAGAGGTTCCTTTGTTCTTAGCCAGAGAGGCAAAGAAAACACTGTACATCTTGAGTTTCAATCTCAAATTTATTACTGATTTATATTAGATACTGATGATTAGTCACTTTTGTGAGGTTTGAAAATTAATGCCACTGTATTTTGAATTCTTAGCAGAGATGCCAGGAAGCAAAGAAATTTGAGTCATGCTATCCATCCACAACAAATCCACAAAGAAATGGAAAGACTTGATTATCCCTGCTATCATAATGAGCTGTGTGGCATCCCCAATGTTCATGGGTTGATAGAATCACAAGCAAGAAAAAACATGAGATGTCATCCAGTCAACTCATTTCTGAGCAGAAAACCCTTCTATAGCTCATAAAAAAAAAAACTTGCTTTCTTCTGAGGCAGCCCCTTCCACTTCTGCACTGCATCACTGATTATTAGAAATGGGTGTGTGTGTGTGTGTGTGTGTGTGTGTGTGTGTGTGTGTGTGTTTTGTAAAAATAATAAAAGATGTTGGGTTGCAACCTCTAGTCCCTAATATCTGGTTCCTAGTCTCCAAATAATATAAAACGTCTATCACTGACATGATAATATAATGTTCTCTTTCTTTTCATATAAAAAGATACAAATAAAGTAAAGTTAATAAGCATTTATTAAGTAGCTACTATGTGCCAGGCACTATGTTGAGCACTGGGGATGCAAAGAAAGGCAAAAACAGTCCCTGTCTACAAATAGATCATGGAGGAGACAATATACAATAACTGTGTACAAATAAGATACCATACAAGAAAGATAATCACAGAATTGTGTGTGTGATTATTATCTTAGGCTTCTTGGAGAAGGTGGGATTTAAGCTACTGCTTGAAGGAAGTCAGGAAAGTCAGAAGGCAGAGATGAGAAAGGAGAACACTCCAGGCAAGAAGAGCAGTCAGATAAAATGCACAGAGTCAGAAAAGTGAGTCTTTGTTTAAGGAACAGCCAGGAGGCTGATGTCACTGGATCAGAGTATGTGTGAGTCAGATATAAAAAGACTAAAAGGTAGGAATGGGTCAGGTTATGAAGAGGTTTAAAAAACAAACTAAAGGTTGTATATTTGATCCTCGAAGTAAGGGAGATATGTTGGAGATTGTTGAATAGAAGAAGTAATATGGTTACCTTAAACTTTGTTATTTTGGTAGCTGACTATAGAATGGATTGGAAGGGGTAAGATCTGAGGAAGAGAGATTAATCAGAATTATAATGGTCTAGGTATGAGGTTATGAGTCCTTATTCTAAGGTTGTGGCAGTGAAGGGGATATAGAAAAAAGATGTTCCCAGGATGGAATCAATTGGTAATTGCTTGGATATGGGACAAGGAAGAAGGGAGAGAATGAGTCAAACTCCATAGTTTGGAATTTCAGTGAATTATGAGGATGGTAAATCCCTCAACAATAATTAAAATAAATTTACATATTGGCTATCTCTGACAATGTTTACTTAATTCCATAACTGTAATATGCCATCTCTCTTTTTCTACTGAAAAAGAGGAGTTTTGCTTCAACATCAGTGTTCTGGAATCAATTGGTCATTCCACTGATCAGAGGTCTAAAGTCTGTTTAATTCAATATGGTTAATTCATAGTGTTATTACCGTGTTTCTCTGAATTTTTTGGTTTTTTAGGTTTAAAAGTTTTAAATACTTCCTGACAATGAACTCTTCACTATGGTGTTTGCATTTTACAGTGAAACCTGCATCTGTGAAGAGACTTGCTCATCTTTGGTCTCTTAATCAACTCTGTAAAATAAAGTAGTTAAATGTATTGACTCATATTTGCAAACACTTCAATCAAAAACATTGGTTGTTTTGTTTTGTTGGGAGCTTTTACCCAAGAGTAACCCAAAAGATACTTCTAAGAGAAAGAATACATTGAGGAGGTGGATGCCCTTCTGTGATGAAAATGCTATTTGCAGCAGCCAATAGCACTATTGGTTAATCCCTAGATATTTGAAACTAATTATTTTGAGACACATTCCTCAATAACTTTTTCTCAGTTGTTCTCATCCCACCCACCAAAGCTCCATGGGTTCTGTCACCATTGCCTATCACTTCAGATCACTGGAGAATGAAGTAGTGAATACTAAAGCCTAGACTACAGCAATTAATTGGTAGAAATGAGAAACAGTCAAAGCACATTGATTCATTTAACATAAAAGATTAAAAATCCAAGCAGAGACTAGATCTATAATTTCTTTGGTATAGTGAACTCCCAGAGAAAAGATGCCCTCTACAATGAAGATCAGTAATTGTTCTTAAATATAGAGTACTCAAGATTTGCTTGAGACATTGAAAGGTTAAATGATTTGACCAGACACACAGCAGTCATGTTTTCTGAATTGCATCTTAATTACAAATCACAGTTTTTTGGTTTATTTGACATTAGAAATAACATTTTTGTGTCTTTAATGAGAGGTAGGGGAAAGAGTAATAGATATAATCAAGAGAAAAATGACTTTGAATTCCTATTATTTAGAATTTGGATTTTGTATTTGTATGTTATTCAAATTTAATATAAGGATAGCAAATTAATTACAAATTATATTTTATTTTTAAAAAGAATAATCAGTTTTCTTCTTATTTTACTTTATTTTTAAATAGTATTTTATTTTTCTAAATATATATAAAGATAGTTTTCAACATTCACTTTTGTAAAATCTTGTTTTTCTCTCTTTCTTCACCACCCTCCCCACAGCAAGCAATCTGATAAAGGTTAAACATGTGCAATTTTTCTAAAACTATTTCCATATTTGTCATGCTGAACAAGAAAAATCATATCAAAAAGGGAAAAAAACACAAAAAAGAAAAAAGCAAGCAAACAACAAAATTTAAAAATGAAAATACTATGCTTTGATTCACATTAATTCTCCACAGTTCCCTCTCTGGACATAGATGTCTCTTTTCATTACAAATCTATTGGAATTGCCTTGAATCACTTTATTTTTTAAGAGCCAAGTCTATCATAGTTGATCATCACATAATCTTGTTGTTGTGTATAATGTTCTCTTGGTTTTGCTTTCTTCATGTAGCATAATTGCATTTAAGTCTTTCTAGACTTTTCTGAAAAGTCTTGTCATTTATTTTAGAAAAATAATACTCCATTACATTCATATACCATAATTTATTCAGCAGTTTCCCATGTGATAAGCATCCATTCAATTTCCAGTTCCTTCCTACTACAAAAAAGACTGCTACAAACATTTTTGAACATGTGGCTCTTCTTCCCTCCTTTATGATCTCTTTGGGATACAAACCCAGTAGAGACACTGCTGTATCAAAGGGTATGTATGTAAAGTTTTATATAGTCTTTTAAGCATAGTTCCAACTTGCCCTCCACAATGACTGGATCACTTCAAAACTCCACCAACAATGCATTAGAGTCCTTGTTATCCTATATCTTCTCCAACATGTATCATTATCTTTTCTTGTCATCTTAGCCATTATAAGAGGTTTGAAGTGATAACTCAGAGTTGTCTTAATTTGTATTTCTTTAATCAATAGTGATTTAGAGCACTTTTCATGTGACTAGAAATGGCTTTAATTTCTTCATCTGAAAATTGTCTATTCATATCCCCGGACCATTTATCAATGGAGAATGGCTTGTACTCTTATAAAGTTGAATTAATCTATATAGTTCGAAAATGAAGTCTGATAGTCAGTTTTCAGCACCATTGCTTTAATCATTATCTTCATCATACCCTCATCAGAATCACCGCAAATCATCACCACAAAACAACACAATCAACTATATAATTCCTTCAGTGTCCAGTTATGCAGAACATTGTGCTGGCTTTTGTACAAAGGAAAGTAAATAAATGTCTTGCATTGTCTACACCATAATTTAGAACAAGCATGTAGAAGGATAAAGAAATTTTTCTTATTTATTCAATAAGCAAGCCAATGTCATGAGCAAAGAAAAACAGATATATTTGACCTTCAAACAATAATCAACATCTATACTCAAATGAAGAAATCACTTTTGATTAGAGAAATGTAAACTTAAAAAAATTTAGGTATTATCTTACACCAATCAGATTGATTGATATGATAGAAAAGAAAAATAACATTTTGGAGGAAATGAGGAAAAATCTGGACACTAACACACTAGGATGGACTTGTGAGATGCTTCAAACAATCTGGAGAGCAATTTGGAACTACGACCAAAGGACAATCAAACTGTCCCTACTCTTTGATTTAGTCATACCATAGGCAGCTCTATATCTTAAAAACAATTTTAAAAAGAGAGAGAGAGAGAGAGACAAAAGAACCCATTTGTAGGAAAAAATATTCATAGCAGCTTTTTATGGTGCCAAAAAATGGAAATTGAGGAGATGCCCATCAATTGGGGAATGGCTGAACAAGCTGTGCTATATGAATGTAATGAAATACTATTGTTCTATTAAAAATAATGAGCAGGCAGAAAAACCTGGAAAGATTTATTAACTGATGCAAAGTGAAATGAAAAGAACTAGAAAAACATTGTAAACAGTAATAACAATATAGTGTGATGATCAACTTTGAATAACTTATCTCCTCTCAACATTATACTCATGATGGAAAATGTTATCCACATCCAGAGAAAGAACTGAATGACTCTGAAAGCAGATGGAGTCATATTATTTTTACTCTCTGTGTGTGTGTCTGTGTGTTTTCGTGAATGTCTGTTTCTTCTTTCACAACATGACTAATTTAGAAATATGCCTGATATTATTGCACATATATAACCTCCACCAAATTGCTTATTAGAAAGAAGTGAAGGGAGAAAGGGGGGAATAAAACTCAAAATTTTGTAAAAAGAAAAATGAATGTTAAGGGACAACAAAATGGCATAGTGGGTGGAGTATTGGTCTTAGAATCCCAAGGATCTGATTTCAAATTCATCCTCAGACACGTATGTATGTTAGTAAGTATGACACTTACTAACTTGTGTTACCCTGGGCAAATCATTTAACCCTCATTGCCTTAAAATTAATTTTAAACATTGTCTTTATATATAATTGGGGAAATAAATTACTATTAAAAATTATAAGCAGCATTTCAGGAAGATTTACAAAATGCCATCCTTACACTAACCTTTTGAGGAAAGTAAGGCAGGTTTTATCATCCTTTTTGAACGAATGGATATTATGAAAATGCTTATTTTATTTCTTAAGATCAGAATAAAATAAATATTTTTAAATGAAGAACATATGAATTAGAAATGGTTAGACAGCTTGCCTAAATTTACACAGGAATTAAGTTGCCAATGTAGAATTCAAATGTACATTTCTCAATTATAAGTCTGAGGTGCATGACAAGTTGAAAGTGCTTTCTACTGCACTAAACTACCTCTCACTACTTAAATATTATTTCCTAAAGTTCATTTGAAAGTCAGTCATTTAGAGTTATATTTTATAAAATCCATTTTTATGTGCAAAATATACATGGAAGTTAAGTTCTCAGGATAGACTACCCAAAACAATAGAAAACAATACTGTCAATAATGGGAATAAAAAGAGGCAGCTAGGTGATTCAGTGGCTAGAGTACCAGCTCTGAAATCAGGAGGACTTGAGTTTAAATCTGGCCTCAGACACTTAACATATCCTAGCTGTGTGACCTTGAGAAAATCACTTAACCCTAATTGCCTCATCAAAAGGCATAATAATAATAATAATAATAATAATAATAATAATAATAATAATAGAAATAAAAGAAAACAGGAAGAAAAAAAGTGAATTAGAAATAGTGTGACTTTTGTCCTGAATTCTGATAATTAAAGAAGGATTAATTTAGAAGAGGATCAGGAAAAAGATGGGAACATGCATGACAATTGAAAATATTTATGGGTTCTTTTAAGAGATTAGATTCTTATATCTATTCAAAATTAATACTACACATTTTTGACATAGGTATACCTCAAGGCTTACTAATTATAATTATGACTCCCAGTTGTTACAGTTCTAGTACAGGCCTAAACTCTATTTCAAATGTGAGGAGTATTTCAGGTCATAGTCCCTACGTAAATGAAAAGTGTAATACCTCTCATGTTACTCACTTCTCTGGCTCACTCCTAAAACTCTAAACAGTCCCTTTAAGGCCCTTCTGTTACTACTCTCCTTTTAGTCCAAAAACTCTTCCCATTGGGGCTCCAGTGCTGTCATATAGTCTGACCTACTGTTTTACTTCAATCTTTGGTGGAGATCCTTTTTGGATTTTTGATGTAAAATTCCAATAATGATAATAAAAGCTGGCAATTATAAAGCATTTTATAGTTCTAAAGTACAATCTCACCTTATCCTGTGAGGTAGTTAATACAAGCATATTATCATTCCCCATTTTATAGCTGAAGATACTAAGGCTCAAGGAAACTAAACAGTTTATTCAAAGACATCAGCCTTATCAGAATTCTTATTTCCCAGACCATACACTTTTTTGTTTGGGCATTAGGTTCATACTTATTAGCAGTGATTTTGTGGCTAACTTCCCTACCAATGTTGTTGGAGTTTTTTTGGTGCTTATTAGAAAGCTGATATTTGCAAGTTTTACTCAGAAGTCATTAGTTGGAGGTTATCTCCTATTTCACCTTTAATTTTGAAGGGAATGAAGGAAAGATAGTAATTGAATAATATATTTTCACTTGGTTTATGTAAATTTCAGGGAGGAGAAATGCAAAGACAAGTCATCCATAGCATTATCTCCTCCCTTTGTCACTTTACAGAGGGACAAGAGGAGCAAAATTGACTTTTCAGTATTCACAGGCAACTTGCCTACTTAAAGAAAGAACAACCTATCTAGTTTGATTAAAGATGACCCAGATGTATTAATATTTTGGAGGAAGGAAGAGGAGGGAAGATTAGCATGGCCCTTTGCCTTCTATTATCCAAGATTCTTCAGAATGTTACTGACCCAGGGAAAATGATAGTAGCACCTCAGGCTGGGAGGGATACAGCCAAATAGGAGACCCCATTCTATTATTACACCTGGGTCTTGGCAAACAGTTTCAATTTGAAATAAGAGGATTCACAACAACAAAAAAATCAACAATATAGCTGCAGTCAGATTTTATGCTTGTCTGTGGGGCAGCTTCCAAGTTAGTCCTGATCAATGGATTTCAGGAAAGAGAAGGTAAAAACTACACTAACTTCTCTCCTCCTCCCCTTTCAGCATTACTCAATCTCTGTGTATATCTCAAACATCACTTGTATTGTTTATAAATAGCTACAGACCCAATCATGCCAAACAAACCTTTTGCACCTGCCGGGGCTTAAATGCCTCTTTAGATGAGACAGTTTCTAGGTAACCAAATCCTGCTCAAACCTAGGCTTGGGTTGGGGCAACAAACTATTTTCTGGTGTCTTTCCCTTGGAGTTCTTTTAAATAATGGCATTAAAGTAATCAATAGGATAGTCACCTCAAATCCTTAGAAAATCCAAAGCAAAACAGTTGTCAGCAAGCTGTCCAAGCTTATATGGGAAGCAGAATATTGGAATTACTGGCTGAGTATGAAGAGGAACATAAAGCAGAGTGGCAGCATATGGGAAAACTAAATATTAAACTCATTATAAGACCATATAGGACCTAAATAAACATTAGAGGTCATCAAATCCCTCCCCTTCCTGCTTTCCTTTTATAAATGAAACAACTAGTACTTAAGAGTGGGGAAGTAGCTAGGTCTGTTAACAAATACCAAAGGATCTATCATTTGTGTCAGTGTAAGGAAATCCCAGTGTGAACACTCTTTCCATTAAATATAGATCGTAATTGTTGAAGGTTGTGTAATGGAAAAAGTATTTATTGATATGGTTCTTTAAGCTCTAGCTCATTTGATCTTTTTAATTGGCTCCTGAGTAGGGCAAATAACCAAATTCAGTTCAATCCCATTGAACGAATGTTTATTATATATCTAGTATGTATAAGACACTGTGAGAAACTCTGAAATACAAAAAGAGGGAAGGGGAGAGAGAAAAGAAAAAAAGAGGAGGGAAGGAAGGAAGGAAGGAAGGAAGGAAGGAAGGAGGAAGGAAGGAAGGAAGGAAGGAAGGAAGGAAGGAAGGAGGAAGAAGGAAGGAGGAAAGGAAGGAAGAGAAGGAAGGAGGGAAGGAAGGAGAGAGGGAAGGAGGGAAGAAAGGAGAGAGGGAAGGAGGGAAGGAAGGAGAGAAGGAAGGAAGGAGGAAGGAGGGAAGAAGGGAGGAAGAAAGGAGGGAGGAAGGAGGGAAGAAGGGAGGAAGAAAGAAGGGAGGAAGGAGGAAGGAGAGAGGAAGGAGGGAAGAAAGGAAGGAAGAAGGGAAGAAGAGAAGGAAGGAGAGAAGGAGGGAGGGAGGGAGGAAAGGAAGAAGGAAGGAAGGGAGGCAGGTAAGAAGGAAGGAAGGAGGGATGAAGGACGGAGAGAGGGAGAAAGGGAAGGAGGGAAGGAAGGAGAGAGGAAGGAGGGAAGGAAGGAGGGAAGGAAGGAGAGAAAGATGAAGGAAGGGGGGGAGGAAGGAAGGAGAGAGGGAGGAAGGAAGGAAGGAAGAAGGAAGGAAGAAGGAAGGAAGGAAGGAAGGAAGGAAGGAAGGAAGGAAGGAAGGAAGGAAGGAAGGAAGGAGAAAAGAAAAGGAAGAAAGAAATACAGAGAAATTTGAAGAGAGAAGGCTAACAATTGACAGTAACCATGGGAGTGGTTAGGAGAAAAGGCTTCTGGTAGGAGCTATAACATTTGAAAGAAGTCAGAGATTCTATAAGCAAGAGATAAGAGGGATTATATTCCAGACAAAAAAAAAAAAAAAAACAACATTTTTTCAAAAGCAGAAAAAGGTGAGATGGAATCCCAGACATTTAAGAAATCAACAGATGAATTTGTCTGTAATGAAGTATATAAACTGAAGTAATTTGATAAAAACCTAGAAAGTTAGGTGACAGCATAATAGTAGAAAGCTTTAAAGTCTAAGACTGTATTTTATCCTAGAAATAATGGGGAACCATTGAATATTTTGAGGGTGAAAGGAAAGGAAGGTGATAGGGAAGGTGATTGTTTTAGGAATATCAGTTTGACTATTGTGCAGAAGATGAACTAAAGAAGAGAGATTATTTGTAAGATTTTATTTAGGAAGCTGTTATATTAGTCCTGATGAGTGGCAATGAAGGCTGAGACAGAAGTTGTATGAGTGAAGAAAAGATAGATGCTAGCAATGTTGTGAGGGTAAGATAGACAAGACTTGGTATTTGGTTGAATACGAAGGTAAGGCAGGATAAAGATTCAAGGATGACTTAAAAGTTGAGAACATAGATGGCAGAAAGGATGATACTATGTATTTTATTAAAGAGGAAGCTAGGTTTCAGAGAATTTCTGTGACATCCAAAATCATACCACTGTTGAGTGGTAGTGGAACTAAAAACTAGGACTATAAAATTCAAACCCATTAGTCCTTCCACTAAACTATGCCATCTTTCTAAGTACTGGCTTGTTATAATATGAATTACGACTGACAATTTGAAACAAAAATAGTTTGATTCTTCTAAAAACAAAAATAGAATACGTCTAAAAATAAGCTCACTGTGAAAATTCAGAGAGTAAGTAAATATATAGTTTACTCACCCTATTGATGTTTGTTCAAGGTTTACTGCAATGGCTTGTCCTGAGGCACATCTGGCTGCTCCCCAAACCAGGAGATGTTCATTACATTAAAGCCACTGATGTAGAAACAGAGATAGTACTCAATCCCTGGAGCCTGCATGCAGTGGTTAAGAACTATCTATGAATGGCAGGTGAAGAAACTGCATTATTTAAATTCTGCAAATGAGGCTTTTCCCCGTCAGCATTTAGATATCCAGGAATGGTTTCTTCAATAAACACATTTCCTTATCATAAGTTTCAGCCTACCGCAGCTCAATAAATTTTGCAGGCTTGAACCCATCAACTAATGACACATCAACTCATCTGCCACCTGACTATTAAACTCAAGCCTTTGTTTTTTGTTTTTGTGTGTGTGTGTGTGTGTGTGTGTGTTTTCCAGAAAAGGGTTAGCTACTGACTTGGAAGACTGGGTTGCACAGAGGTTTGTCATTGGGACTATCCAGTCTGTCACTAGTCTGTCTGTCTATCTAGTTTGTCAATCACAATGACACTAGAACTAAAAATTAGCACTGCAGACTTCAGAACCATTATGTGTTAAATCAAGAAAATATAATGGCATAGGTCTACAGAATCTTAAAGCCAACTGGAACATCAGAGACTCTTCTATTCCAATCTATACATAACAAATTGCCATAGAGCTTTTGTTTGAAGATCTCAAGTGAGAATTAATTCTCAATGATTTCTATGGCATCTCCTCTGTCTATTACAAAAAATTTTTCCCTATAAAACTAAAATTTCCTTATATATTTTCTACCCTTTATTCCTAGCTTTTTCCTCTAGGGCTAAACAGAACAAATCCATTCCCTCTCCTACATAAAAGTCCTTCAAATGCTTAAAAGAATGAATGGTGATTGAATGTTTGGTATGGAAACACAGCTAGAAGAATCAAATTAATTATATTCTGGGGATAAAAAACCACCCCAAAACAAAAATAGTCACAAGATGTTTATTTTCCATAAGAGGAAGGGTGATACAACATTGATAAAAATATGAAAATACAATATAATTTGGAGAAATTTAGAATTTAGCAGTGCCTAGAACATAAAAGGTACTTAATATATGCTTGATCATTTGATGTGAGGAAGAAGACATTAACATCTATGGGAATCAGGAAAAAAAAAACTTCCAAATAACATCTAAAATGATCTTGATATTGTCTTTTATGTACTTGGATCCAGAAGTTAGAATGTGAGTCAAAGGATGAAAATCTGGTGAAATGCATAGCCTAATATAGTGGAAAGTGTGTGGGATATGGAGATTCTAAGTACAACCCTACTACTTAAACCTCTGTAACCTCAGGAGAATCATTTTATTTTTCTATGCCTCAGCTACAAAATGAGAATACCTTGCCTTTGAAGTCCTTTCCAACTTTATATTTGTCTGTCTGTCTGTCTCTCTCTCTCTCTCTCTTTCTGTGTGTGTGTGTGTGTGTGTGTGTGTGTACACGTGCGTGCCCGCGTGTGTGTGGTGTGTGTATGTATGTGTGTTTCTGTCTCTCTGTCTCTGTCTTTCTGTCTCTGTCTCTCTGTCTCTGTCTCTGTCTCTGTCTCTCTCTCTCTCTCTCTCTCTCTCTCTTTCTCTCTCTCTCGCTGAGTGTGTGTGTGTGTGTGTGTGTGTGGTGTGTATTGTGTATGTGTGTATTTCTGTCTGTCTCTTTATGTCTCTCTGTCTCTGTGTGTCTGTCTTTCTCTGTGTGTGTGTGTGGTGTGTGTATTGTGTATGTGTGTGTTTCTGTCTGTCTCTGTCTCTGTCTCTTTATGTCTCTTTCTGTCTCTGTCTGTCTGTCTGTCTCTCTCTCTCTCTGTGTCTCTCTGTCTCTCTGTCTCTGTCTCTTTATGTCTCTCTTTGTGTCTCTCTCTCTGTCTCTCTGTCTCTGTCTCTCTCTGTGTGTCTCTATCTCTCTCTGTGTGTCTCTGTCTCTCTCTGTGTGTGTCTCTGTCTCCCTCTGTCTCTCTGTCTCTCTGTCTTTCTCTCTCTCCCCACTATGTTAAGTCACAGTACAATAATGATTCTAGTAGTTTTAATCTTGATATAGAAAAGGAAAGCATGGACTGCCCCTTGTGTTAGAGAATTCCTTGTCTCTAAAAGATTTCCAAAAATGAATGACCATTTTTGGTTACAAAACGCCCAGTTATAAAAGTCAAGGGTATTGTAGGAGCACTCTCTGATCTTAAGCATGCTATCCTAAATGATCTCTAAAATTTCTTTCATTTATAGTAATGTGGGATTTCATGAAAGCAATTAATGTCCTAAAATTCTCAAAGAGTAATGTAAACAAAGAGATATGCCAAAATAAGAAGGAAACATGTACTTGAGAGAGAGTCAATGTGGTATTTTAGCAGATAGAGTTACCTTAAAGTCAGGAACACCTGGGTTCAAACCCTACCTCTATCTATCATCTATCTCATATTGGTCATGTTGCTTAACCTCTCAACTCTTTAGAAAACTCCATAAATCTATAAACTGCAGAGAAGTTGCCAACTTGCCTTGGTGGAGGAGGTTTTTGCATGCAGGAGTTCTATATACAACTGAAATTTTAACAGTCTGTCTCTGTCCCTGGACTAAATGAATCCTACATCTTGGAAGGGCCTTAGAAAAGATTCTATGGGCAGCTAGTTGATGCAGTGGATCAGATCCTGAAGATAGGAGGACCTGAGTTCAAATGCGACCTCTTACTAAACACTTACTAGCTATGTGATCCTGGACAAGTAACTTAACCCCAATTTCCTGGCGCACACACAAAAAAGAAAGAAACTATTCTAGAATAAACCCCTAATTTAACAATTAGAAAAATGGACCCTAGAGACAACAAGTAATTTGGACCAAGTTAAATAGTTATTTTAAAAAAAGACATAAAAGCAGGATTCAAACTCAGATGTTTTGAGCCCAATTCTAATACTATTTGCAGTACTTTGTGATAGTATTAACATTGCTTTCAGTGAGGCATATGACAGTAATCCTGGTAAAATTTCTGAATATGAATTCATAAAATTACCTGGACTGTTATTTATTAAGTTGGCGACTTTATATTTAACTGAGCCCATAGGTTCTCGAAGTTTCCAATGTGATCATGGATGCAAAATACTTTGCAAACCTCAAAGTGCTATAAAACATGAATTACTTATTATTGTTATCATTGAATTTTTTTTCTTATTATTAACTTTTAACCTCCAGTCACTAGTCTGGTGACGTCTTTATTACCCGAGCTTTCTACTGCATTCCTTATGAGTTCAATCAGTGTTTATAGAGAAATACAAAGGTGTATGATTGGTAAATGTTTAACAGAGTTAGGTCTCCAGGTTAAAAAAACAAATGTATGCACATGTACTTTTAAGTTTAATCTGTTAATTAAATCAATAAATCTATCAATAAATCAATCCCTATTTTGCAGAGGATGCTTATTTCTAAAGTATAAATACTGTCACTGAAAATTTAACAGTTCTATCTGGAAGGCCATTAGAGCAGGCTCTAACACCTTTGTGATAGAGCTCTGTCTCCTTATCTATAGGACTAGCACTGGCCTTACCTTTTGTTGCTACTCTTATGAGTGATAATATTAAAAATATATATCGATTGATAGACAGACAGACACATTCACAAAGCAAAATGTATGTGTTTGGTTCAGCTAATATAATTTTTATTTTGTGACACATTTGAGGTTAAGTGACTTGTCTGGAATCCTACAGAGTATTGAGCATTTGAGAATGGATTTGAATTCAGGTTCTTCAGACTCCAGGGCCTGTGCTCTCCAGTTCATCATCTGGCTGTCACAGTTAATCTTTTTTTAAATGAAAAGTTTATATAAACTCTATGAAAGACTCAAAACAGAAGATCCCTCTTTAAAAAAAAAAATGCCTCACTTCATCAGTTCTGAATGGAGTTGTTGATGATATCTGATAGACTCTAAGGTAGCTGAAAATTTTGTTACCATACAGTAGAGACACAGGGATCCAACACAACTTTGTATCTGATCTCTAACTATGAGGCAGTCACTACTGAAATACATACTGTCACCTCCTCTAGAAAAACTTAATTAACTAAAAAGAGAATGTCAATTCACTTTGTCTATCTTCCCCTCATCCCAGATTAAAAGAGGCCCAGTACCAGGCTGAGCCATCTGTAATCCACTGATTTTGTTGACTGCAGGATCCTAAACTCACAGAAAAGTATAACTTTCAGATATCCATGAAACTCAGTTCTGGCCTCCAGGCCTAAAGCCTAAAAAAGACAGTATGGACCAGGAATAGATTCAAAGGAAAAAATGAGAAATTTCAGCTTTCTCAATGGGCCCAAAGGAATGTGAACTACTCAGACTTTTGTTTTCTGTCCTTTTGTTTTGGTTTCTATGGGGATGTGCTTAGGGAAAACTGTCATTATATTTATGGAGAGCCCATATGATCATTCACTCTAATGAGATAGGCAAAAGAAGAAAAAAAAGATGATAAGGCAATCTTAAATGATAGATTGCATTAAGAGAAGCATGGGGTCCAGAACTAGGATGAAATAACCCTGCTCTACTGTTCTCCACTGCTCAGTAATGCTTCGGTTCTGTGTTGCCACATTTTAGGCAGAACAATGAAAGAGATTTAGATAGTTTACAACATAGAAAAGGGCAACCAGTTGGCAACTGAACATCAAGCAATGTAAATATAAATTATAAATTAAAGGAACTAAGGATTTCCAGAGAGGAGAGGAGAAGATTTAAGAGGAAGATGATAACAATCTTTTATTATTTGAAGTGTTATCATGCAGAAGTGGTATTAGATGTGTTCTTTTTGGACCTAGAGGGCCAAGTTAAGAGCCATTATATGGAAATTTAGATCTGGAAAGGATCTCTGAATGAAACTAGTCCAACTCCCTCCCCACATTTTAAAGATTGGGAAAATAAGGCTCACAATAGTCAAGTATAATGTGCCAGTTAACTGTTTGCTAATTAGAGAGTAAAATACTAGACATCTTTAAAAAAGTAAAAAGAAAATGTTGGTAGCTTTGAGGAAGTATTTCTGATAAAGGAGTAGGATAGGAAACAGATAGTAAGGGATTGGGAGGTCTTTTCAACAGACTACCTTGAATCACTAAAAACAAAACAAAACAAAAGCAAAAAAACAAACAAACAAACAAACAAACCTTAAACAAATTTCTTTATTAGCTCCCTGTTGTCCCCAATTCTATAGTAATAACCAAGACTGTTGTTGAGTTTTTCAACTGTATTTTTCTCTTTGAAATTCTATTTGGGGCTTTCTTGGCATAGATACTCAAGTGGTTTGTTATTTCTGTTTGCAGCTCAGTTTACTAAGACAAACAGGTTAAGTAATATGCCCAGAGTCACACAATTGATCTGCATTTACACTATCAAATTTTTTCATCATGAGTCCTTTGGAATTGTCTTAGATCATTGTAGTATTGAGAATTAACTGAATCTTTCACAGTTGAACATCATACAATATTGCTGTTATTTTAAATAATGTTTTCTTGGTTCTGCTCACTTGACTTTGCATCATCTAATCTAAGTCTTTCCAAGTTTTCTTGAAACATCCTTTTCCTGCTTTCTTATAGCATAATGGTACTTTATCATAATCATATACTTTAACTTGTTCAGTCATTCTTCAGTTGTTGGATAATCTTTCAGTTTGTAATTCTTTGCCTTCACAAAAAGAGTTGCCACAAATATTTTTGTATACATAAAATTCATTTTTCATTTTTTCAATTTTTAAATCTCTTTAGGATACAGATCTAGTAATGCTATTGCTAGGTCAAAGGACAGAAATGGTTTTATAGTATTTTAGGAATAGTTCCAAATTGCTGCCCAAAATGTTTGGATCAATTTATAACTCTAACTGTACATTAGTGTCCCAATTTTTCCACATATCTTCCAACATTTGTTATTTTTATTTTCTGTTATATTAGCCAATCTAATAAGTATGAGGTGGTACCTCAAAGTTATTTTCATTTATATTTCTCTAATCGATAGTGATTTAAAATATTTCTACATAGTTTTTGTTTTTTCATCTAAAAACAGTCTGTTCTTATTCTTTGACCTTTTATCAATTAGGTAATTACTTGTACTCTTATAAATTTGACTCTTTAGATCTTTATCATAGGAGCTTATAAAATTTTTTCAGTTTTGTTTTCCTTCTGATCTCTGATGTACTCATTTGATTTGTGTAAAACCTTTTAAATTTAATGTAATCAAAATTATTCATTTCTATCCTGTAATGTCTATTTTCTTTCCCAAGGAGAATTATAATTGCATTATAAATGACAGAATGGTCAAAAGAAAAGTAGATACCCAAGATAATTATGGAAGTACATAAATATCTTAGTGAATCTAAGTCACCTGTTCAAGATTAGAAAATATTTTCATATCCTAAGAAGTTGACAGAAATGATTGCTAAATAAATGTTATTTGAAATATCATAAAGAACAGGAGAGATACTGCTTTACATGTGAAGGGTAAATGTCTCAATTTTCTAAAAAAAAAATGGAGAGAAAATATAGAGAGCAAACTATGGATCAGATGGGTTTGCCTAGGTTTCCTAGCCAAATTTTTGAGGGGATAATTAAAGAGATGGCAAATGAGTATCCATAAAAGGTAGGACTGCAAAAATCCAGGAAGGCTAAATCAAAAAGAAGTCATATCAGACTAATATCATTCCCTTTTTTAACAGTATTGCTAAATTTGCAAGTGTTGAAAATGATGTGGACATAGATTTTAATGAAGTTTTTTAATGCAGTTTCTCAGATTAGACTTGTGGAAAAGGTAAAGAGATATGGGCTAAATAAGAGGTATCAAATAGCAACAGAACTGGTTTAAAATTTAATTGGAAAATTTTAACAAAATACATAAAATGCAATCAAATATAGTTAATGTTAATATGTGATTTTCTAAGTCAATATGCATCCTGTAGGTATCTTTAACCTTGGTTTCTATTCTACTAGGTTGTGATAATGTAGTTAGATAAATTCAGAACTGGTTGAATGGCCACACTCAAAGAATAGATGCTAAATGACTCAATGCCAAGTTGGCTCCAATACGTAATGAAGTGTCCTCAGACACTCACTGGTGGCCCAGTTTTATACAGCATTTTTATTGGTTATTGGAATAAAGACACTGATGGCATGCTTTCAGATTTGCAGATGACAAAAGGATAGAAAGGTTAGTCACCATTTTATATGATTAAGTATCACAAAAGATCTTTCAAGGTGTGGTAAGGGTTGCCCTTCTGTGGGCAGGCATAGAAAAGTGGGCAAACAGGACAGTGGCAGAAGGGAGGGAAGGGCCAAGGAAGAGACACAAACCCAGAGGCCTTTTCCCAGACCCCCCACCAGGGGATGCCCCTCTATTCCATCCCTCTTCTTGACTTGTTTCTATCAGCTTTATAGGAATCGTGGCCTAAGTAAAGCCCTACTTGCCCTACTTCCGACGCATGAGGTCAATAGGTCAAGTGCAAAGTCAGTGACTTCTTTGATCCCTCTCCCTTATAAGAACAGCACAGAGAGGAGAATCTGGGACTTCCCTTGGCTCTTCTTACTCTCAGTATCCTTACTTTGCCCTCGATGCCTGCTTTACCTTAGGTGCTCTTTGATCTGATGTTTACTGCTTTCCTAGGTCTACTTCTGAATTGTCAATGCCAAGTTAGGATAAAGAGATCCTGACTTACTGAAAGGAGTAACCTAGGACCTTTTGAAGTGCCTTGACAAGAGTCTTTGAGATAGGGTGCTGCCATGTGGAGGTGAGAGGCAAACCCCTCTCCTCCCCCATACCAGGCACATATAACCTGGACCCTATGGATGACCAAAGAGGTAGCAAGCTCCCAGTTGAGAGAGAAAGGACTAAGAAGGGTCATAATTAAAGGTTGCAGATTTGATGAGGAGAGCAATTACCTTTTTCTCTGAGACTGGGGAGAAGAAGAGATGATGGTGCTCAAAGGTCAAATTATAGAAGTGGGGACAATAGGGAGCTAATAAGAAATTGGTTTAAGATTTGGGGCTTTTTGTGTTTTGTTTTGTTTTGTTTATAGTGATTCAAGGTAGTTTGTTGAGAGGAGCTCCCAGTCCCTTACTATGTTTCATATCCTACCCCTTTATCAAAAATACTTTTCCAAGATATTCTCTGTAATTCCTGGTGAAAGCAGCTAGCACAGTAATCTGGTAAAGTCTGGGGGGCTCCTTAAAAGCAGGTAACACTGTCCTAAATGCTCCTAGAAAGCCCCTCTCTTCCATATGGCTACTCTATCAATAATCCACATCTGTCTTTTCAACAATGAGTTAATTCAGGTCGATTTCAATAGACTTGTGATGAAGAGAGCCATCTGTATCCAAAGAAACAACTGTGAGGATTGAAGGGGAATCACAACATATTTTCACCTTTTTTTGGTGGTGGTGGTGTTTGCTTGCTTGTTTTTTTTTCCTCATTTTTCCCCTTTTGATATGATTTTTCTTGTGCAGCATGATAAATGTGGAAATGTGTTTAGAAAAACTGCACATGTTTAGGGGAGGGGAGGGGGAAAAGGAGGGAGAAAAATTTGGAACACTATATTTTGCAAGGGGCATGTTGAAAATTATCTTTACATGTATTTTAAAAAATAAAAAGCTATTATTATAAAAAGCTATATATGCATTTAAGAGTCCATGTCTGAACTCACCAGATTATCTCCCTGAGAGTACATCCTCAATATGGCCTAATTCTAACCTCTACAACAAAAAACTAGAGGCAATAAGCTACAGAAGAACAGCAATATAAATGTCTATAGTCATATCATTAGTAACTAGCAGAATCAGGGCTTAAACCAAGGTCATAGAATGAGTAGGTCTTGCCCTTTAGAATTGAAAGACACATTTTTTACTGCAAGCCCAGTGGTCTTTCAGCTACACTATGAAGCACCCCCTTGTTGTCATGTAATTCATTCTCCTCTTTCCAGTAGGATTGTTGTTATTGTTGTTCAGTCATTTAGTCATGTCTGACTCTTTGTAACCCTATAGACCAAAGCATGTCAGTTCTTTCTATCTTACACTATCTCTCAAAGTCTATTCAGGTTTGTATTCATTGCTTCTACAATGTTATCGATCCATCTTATCCTCTGGCATCCCCTTTCTTTTAGACTTCAATCTTTTCCAATATCAGGATCCTTTCCAATGAGTCCCAAATTCACATTATGCAACCAAAGTATTTAAACTTCTACTTGATCTTCTATTGAAGTCTATTTTTTTAAGCATCCACTGATTTGATCACCTTGCTGAATCTCCAAATAAATAAGTGTATACTCTATTTTAATAGTATTCAGAAAAAGGTGTGGCTAATTCCCTTGGAGTCTTTTCCAAGGTTTGCTAAGTGTTTGGCCAGTGTTTCTGCAAAACCCTCTTCACTTACTACTATTTTCAAAGTGAAGATGGAGAACAGTTTATCAAAAACCTCTTTCTTTTTTATGTATTTTATCCTATTTAAAAGCATTGCCATCCAGATGATTTGTGTTAATTTTAATCTAATTCAGTTCAATAAAGATTTATTAAATAAGGTTCTATGCTTTTCCAGAGGGGAAATAACACATGGATCTTTTTGTAAAGCTGCCTATAATCTATATGGAAGGATCCATACACACACACACACACACACACACACACACACACACACAGACGCACACATATATGGCTATTTATTTCTATGTATGTATATTTGTTCATATAGATGCATGTGTGTATACTATATAAATGTATGTATTTGTATATGTGTGTTTGTGTGTATGTATCAACAATTATGCTATAAAACAGAATATAAATATCTATGCATGTAGAATAGTATATTGAGAAGTACACTGGGCTTGAGTAAGATAATAAGCTTAAAGGTGAAAAATCAGAAGAATATTGTACATAGTAATAGCAAGATTATGTGACAATTAACTATGATAGACTTAGCTCTTCTCAACAATGCAGTAACCCAAGATAATTCCAATACAGTTGGGAGAGGAAATGCCATCTGCATGCAGAGAGCGAACTATGGAGACTCCATGTGGATGGAAGCATATTTTTTCACTTTTTTTTGTTTGTTTGTTCGCTTTTTTCTTTCTTGTGGTTTCTCCCTTTTGGTCTGTTTTTTTTTTTTTTAACAAAGGACTAATATTGAAATATGTTTAAAATGGTTGCCCAACTAATATATTGTTGGTGGCGTTGTAAACTGATCAACCATTTTGGGGAGCAACATGGAACTATGCCCAAAAGGCTATCAAACTGTTCATACCCTTTGATTCAGCAGTGTCTCTACTAGGCCTATAGCCCAAAGAGATCATAAAAAAAAGGAAAAGAACCCATATGTGCCAAAATGTTTATAGCAGCCTTCTTGTAGTGGCAAGGAACTGGAAACTGAGTGGATGCTTTTCAGTTGGAGAATGGCTGAATAAATTGTGGTATATTAATGTTATGGAATATTATTGTTCTATAAGAAGCAATCAGCAAGATGATTTCAGAAAGGCCTGGAGAAACTCACATGAACTGATACAAAGTGAAATGAGTAGAATCAAGAGAATATTGTACACAGCAACAAAAAGATTATACGATGATCAATTTTGATGGAAGTGGCTCTTTTCAACAATGAGGTGATTCAGACCATTTCTAGGGTCTTGTGATAGAGAAAGCCATTTGTACCCAGAAAGAATATTATGGGGACTGAGTGTGGATCACAACATAGCATTTTCATTTTTTTGTTGTTGTTTGCTTACTTTTTCTTTTCTTTCTCATTTTTCCCCTTTTTGATCCAATTTTTCTTGTACAGCATGATAACTGTAGAAATATGTATAGAAGAATTGCACATGTTTAACATATATTGGATTACTTGCCTCTAGGGGAGAGGGTGGAGGGAAGGAAGGGAGAAAAAAAAATGGAACACAAGGTTTTACAAGGGTGAATAAAAACATATCTATGAATATGTTTTGAAAATAAAAAGCTTTAAAAAAACTGATTTTGTATAACTTCTATCAGTTTTGTCCTGGTGAAGGAGGAGGTAACAGAGAGAAGGAGAAAAAATTGGAACTCAAAATCTTACAAAAATGAATGTTGAAAACTACCTTTATGTACAATTGGAAAAATAGAAAAAAAAACCTATTGAATTAAAAAATAAAGATATTGTAAAAACAAAACAAAACAAAAAAAGCTTAGAAATGAAAGGAACCTTACATATTTCCTTCCTTCCTCCCCTCCCTCCCAACCACTTATTGAGGATGAAACTAAGGCTTTGAATAGCTGAAGAATAGTTAGTCAATAACAGAATATGCAATAAATATGCAATACTGTAATTATAATTGAAATAATTACATTTGCAATATGTAAAATAATAGATTATGCAAAGTCCTATAATGCAAAATATCACACATTCATTCCACAAAATATCCACATTCATTATATTTCTTAGCTGAAAAACCTACATTTTTGCTTCACCACTTATGAGCTTTTAGAGTTGAAGCAAAATACTTCATCTCTCAGCCTCAATTTCCTTAACTCTAATCTGGGAGATTTAAAGATTTGTGCTGTCTCTCTGGTAGTGCTATTAAGGTCCAAATGAAATACTATATTGGATAAACCATATATTACACACTAAATACAAGCTATACTCCTTAATTAAGAACTCCATGAAAGGAAAATGTACAAGTTAAGGATATAAAATTATGTTATTAATAAGAAACATATTTAATCTAAAAGTGCTTTTATAATCTCTAATTCAAAAAAGACATTTTGTTCATTTTTATTAATACTGCTGTCTTTGCCTTCATTGTTGTTTTCTTCTTCCCACAATATTCCACCTTTACTATCATCCATCATGTCTGAAAGATGACACTTTTTTATTCTAAGCCATGGTAAATAGCTTCAGAAAATATTCTTTCTCACTGAGTTAAAATCTACTCACACAGCACATCCATTTATGACTTATTTTTTCCACTCATTGTGCAGGAATTATCCTGACAAAAGGCAATCAGAATGTATGATTAAATAGAAGCAATAACCTAGGTAATATAAAAGGAAGATTTAGGGAGGAAAGAGTATCCTATATTTGAAGCAAAATATTAATGCTTGTGAAAATCCTCTGTTGTTATAAAGTGTCCTGAAAGTATAAGTTTTTAATGACAGATATAGACAAACTATGAGGAGAACTCAAAGGTCATAAAGATGCTTTTGTTTGTGAGAATCATATGATCATGTTAAAAATCAGAAATTGTAGGGAATTCAAGTGCTGTCCAGCTCAATCCTTTACTGATATATAAATCTGCAATATAACATAATTTATCAGTTATACCCTTACCCCAATGCCAACTTAAGATCCATAGGAAAAACAATAGTGAGAGAGAATATGATAATTGCTTTGAATGAAAGCCTATCCCACTTTTGTGGCACAGTGCATAGAGGGACTTGTCTGGAATAAGAAAGACCTGAGTTCAAAATTGAGCTCAGATACATAGGTATCTGAAGGAATACTTTGTTATTCTAAGCAAGTTATTTAATCCTATTTGCCTAATTTTTCTCATCTGAAAAATGAGCTGGAGAAGGAAAAAAATTTGATATTTTTGATAAAAACACCCTCAAATAAGATCACTAAGACAAATAATTGAACATTCCATTTCTGAATGGATCGATTTTCTTTTTTTTTAATTTTCTTTTTTTAAGCTTTTAATTTTCAAAACATATGCATAGATAGTTTTCAACATTCATGCTCGAAAATCTTGTTTTCCATTTTTTTTTTCTTCCCATCTCCCCACTTACTCTCTTAGATGGCAAGTAATTCAATGAATATTAAACATGTTCAATTCTTCTATTATATATTTCCACAATTATCACACTGCACAAGAAGAAATCAGATCAAAAGTGTGTTTGTGGGGGGGGGATAACAAGAAATTAATGAGAAAAAAGTGAAAATGCTATATTGTGATCCACACTCAGTCTCCACAATTCTCTCTCTGGATAGAAATGGCTCTCTCCATCATAAGACTATTGGAACTAGCCTGAATCACCTCATTGTTGAAAGGAGTCACGTCTATCAGTATTGATCATCACATAATCTTGTTGTTGCTGTGTGCAATGTTCTCTTAGGTCTACTCACTTCACTTAGTATCAGTCCATGAAAGTCTCTCTAGGACTTTCTGAAATCATCCTGCTGATCTTTTTTTATAATAACATTTCATGACGCTCATATACTATAATTTATTTAGCCATTCTGCAACTGATGGGCATCCACTCAATTTTGAATGGATCAATTTTCAAGAGAGATTTTTTTAAGTGATTATAATTTTACTTCTCTTTAACATCTGTCTATTGGTGCGAATTCTTCTGTTTTCTTTTTCAGTCAATCAAGCAAGCAATCAACATTTATTAAACACTAATAATGTGCCAGGTACTGTGTCAACCACTGGGGATACAAAAAAAGAGGCAAAAAAGAGTCCCCACCCCCAAAGAGCTTATTTCTAGCTCATTTGGTTCATTACTATCTAAACTTTGTATTTATATACCACTGAGACCATAAGGACTATTATTTTCCTCTTCACAAAATGTTTCTTTTGCTTTACCAGACACCACCTCGCATTATATTCACTGAGTCATACTTTTCATTTCATTAATAAATAATAATAATAATAGATATAATTTATATTGTAACCTCAGATTTACAAAGTGTTTTACATATATCATCTCATTTCATCTTCACAACATGTTGGAAAGTAAGTGCTATTATTAATTCCCATTTTGCAGATGGATAAACTAAAACTAACTGAGTTTTCCATGGTCACATGACTGGTTAGTGTTTGTAGCAGGATTCAAAGTTATTCTTCCTGACTCCAGGCCCAGCACCCTAGCAGTTTACTATTTGCCAGACACTATACTAGGTTCTAATGGAGTATAAGTACAATGAATGAAGCAAACACTTTGCATAAGGAATATGTATTTTAATGGGAGAGATAAAAATTTATGTTTATTTTATGCACATATAATGTACAGATACATATATGTAATTATATATACCTTTCTATATCTGCTGGGTGTACATAAGCATGTGTATATATGTACATGTATTTGTGTGCATTATACAAATGTGTATATACAGCATAAACACAAAGTTAATAAATACATATTTACAAGCTAGTTTGGGAGGAATTGTTATATGTAGACAGCTTTTTGCTTCAAATTCTGCTTAAAGGCTTAAAGTTCTTTTGATTAGATCTACAAATCTCTAGGCAAATACATTTTTCCTAACATTCAATAAAAGTTCATTGTCCTTGCTCCAGAGACCATCCTTCCAGTAATTTAGACTATAACAAATCTAAATTCTATTGTGAGGCCATTTTCTCAACTTGCTTTTCATTTTCAAGTATTCTTTGCTCTCAACATCCTTATGTTCTGACCTCTTTTGTCCTCACAAATGAGATGATAACTCCCATCTCTATGCCTTTGCACCAGCTGCCCCAAATGCCTGGAGTGCCTCCCTTCCTTACTTCTGACTCATAGTGTTCCTTATTTATTTTAAGATGTGTCTCAAATAAAATGCATCTCTATGAAGCCTTTCATGATTCCTCCCAAATGTTCAGGCTTTCTCTCCCAATGTAAGAAAGAAAGAGAGAGAGAGAGACAGAGAAGTAACAGAGATAGACAGAGATAGAAAAAGGTGTGCGTGTATGTGTATATGTGCATAGATGTGTGTGTGTGTATATATGTGTATGCATGTGACTATAATATATCATAGAATTAGTAAATTATTCATGTTACTATATGTTTATAGTAACATACCTGCAACTTAGTAATATACATAATATATGCATTACTATGATATATGTATAATATAATAGTATATATTAGCATAACACTAATATATATTTTTAAAGTAATGCACATATATACACATACATATCCATATCAATACATCTAGCTCTAAATTTATGATCTATATCTATATAGAAATAGAAAAAATATATGTATATATAAAGATAAATAAATATAGATATTATTCCCCAACTAGAATGTAAGCTCCTTTAGAGCAGATATTTTGTCAACCATCCTCAGCACCGAGTGCAGTGTTTGGCATATAAAAAGTACTGGATAAATGTTTGATGGTTGGTTGATTCAGTCAGCACCACTGACAAAAACAATGATGTATCTGTTTAATTTATTGTCACTGATAAACCAAAGGGTAGTGAGGCATTCCTAAAGGACTTTCAACTTCTTAATAAGGTAACTAATACATATCAAATCTATGACAGACATTATTTCATTCAACAGAAAAATGCACATCATGCAAAAGACTTTCAGAAGAATAACAGAGAAGGAAAATATATGAAAATACCCACAATAATTCTCCAAATTCTCAGAGCTATCACTGAGCAATATTCCAGTGAATCACCTAACTCCTCCAGAAGAGCATATCATTCCTCCCAGACTCATGATTCCGTCTATGATTTGGATACCCCAAGAAAACAATGCCTTTTGGGGATTTAATATAGATAGCTTCTTTCCATTCACAAGGGATTTTCCACATCTCTTATCTATGTCCTTACCTCACCTATCTCTACATCCTTCATTCTATTATGTCACATGACTTTGCTCTCTGTCTGTACAAGACATGCGGGCAATAACTTTCTTCCTTTAACAGACATATTGCTCAGGAATCTATCAGTAGAAATTTGATTTCTCAAATTTTCAAACTCTGAGCTATTCTTGAGGCAGCCCTCAAGTGTAGCATTGCATGAAAAGTAAGAGAATGAATAAATAAGTGAATGAATGAATGAAAAAGCAGTTACAATGTGCAAAACACTGCAATTACAAATTTAAAAAGGGAGAGACTCCCTGCTCTCAAAGAGCTCACATTCTAAAGAGATTTAACACATACAGATTTAGCTGCCAAAAGACAGTTAGAAAGTCCAGTCTTCCAGAGGGCAAGTAATTTGGTTTAATTAGATTATAAAAAGGAGATAAGGCCAAAGTAAAAACACATCTTCTTTAATTTCATTTTGATTGATAAAACCGTATCTGTTTCTGAAATTGAACCACTTGACAATGCCAAGGAATTTGATGATAAAAATTTTCTTATCAGGTTCTCAGTAGCTGTGCCTGCTGAAAAGGTAAGAATACAGCAGCTGTATAAATGGTTACCCATCTAGTTCATAACTTACTCTTTGGATTTGGATTTGCTATATAGCTTTGTCTGAAATGGCTTCCCTTCCTTAGAGTGGTGGTCCTTCAGGTTTTGGCATTGTTAGTAGGGTACAAGGGGAAATAACTGTGTTTGTGATGGTTTCATGTACCTGGAAAATATCACCTATGGTTGACCAAATGAATTAACTGAATAATACTGAAAATTATTAAGTTGCTAGTGGCTCAGTGGATAGAGCACTGGGCCATGGAATCTGGAATACCTGAGTTCAAACCCATCCTCAGACACTGATTAGCTGTGTGATCCCACGAAAGTCATTTAACTTTTGCTTGCCCTAATTCACTGGACAAGGAAATGGCAAAATACTACAATATCCTTGCCAAAAAAACCTCATTGGTCATATTAACATGCTATGTTCCACAGGGTCATGAAGAGTCAGATGTGACTCATCAAATGCTAATTTCTTAAATTTAAAGGAATCGTGTGTTATAGTGGAAATGGAGAATTAAAAGAATTAGTTCCAACGCTGAAATTTATTATTTTTATGAAAAGTTGTTCCACCTCTCTGAACTTTTTTTTTTTTGGTCTATAAAATGGGTATAAGTTCCAATGATCTTGTGATGAAGAGAGCCATCTACACCCAGAGAAAAGGCAGTGGGAACTGAGAGTGGATCACAAGATAATATTCTTACTCTTTTTGTAATTGTTCACTTGCATTTTGTTTTCTTACTCATTTTCTTTCCTTTTTGACCTAATTTTTTTTTGTGCAGCAAAACATATAGTTTAACACATATATTTAACATATATTTTAACATGTATAACATATATTGGATTGCTTACCATCTAGGGGCTTGGGAGGGGGAAAGAATGAGAAAATTTGGAACACAAGGATATGCAAGGGTCAACGTTGAAAAATTATCTATACATATGTTTTAAAAATAAAAAGTTTTAATAAAAAATAAAAACAAAAAAAGTGTATTACCTATTTTGCATATTTGATGCCAAGAAAGCATTTTATAAATCTTGAAACACCAAAGTATGAGTCATTACTTATTTTTCCAGGGGCAACTGGTAAGGAGCGAGAGCAGTTGAGAGAGAAAGTTGAACTGGATGTGAAATGAACAGTATGACTGGGAAGAAATGGAGATCTCAGTCATAGACTCACCAATCAGGAGAGCAGGCATCAGAACAATTATCCAGATGTAAGCAAGGCAGTTGGTGGGAAGGTAGAGAAATTCAAAGTTAGTTCAAGTGGGAGATTAAATAATAAATAACAAAGGTAGGATTTTAACCAATGCCCTTTGGCACAAAATTCAAAGTTCTTTCCATTATTGACACCCTCATTTTACTAATGAGAAAGCTGAAACTCAGAAAGAAGTGATTTTTCCAAGGTCAAAGTGAAAAAGTAATAGAATTGGCATCAGAACTCAGGTGGTCTGACTCATTGTTAAGTATTCTATCCACTACAGCATGATGTTTCTTATTACCTCAAAACATGGTTACTTATGTATCCACATTGCCCTTTTTGCAAAGGAATCGTAATATAAGTTAGGCTGTTTAGGTGGAGATGTAAAATGTACTGACAAAGCCAAGCTGTCTTCCTGAGATAAGGGAGTACTGTTCACAGGGAAAATCTTTGGCAGAAATTTTGCTATTTTTCAATTTAAATATTTTCTGTAAATAAATTTATCACCCTGTCTGGTATATGTTTATATTGAAGGACTAGCTAGGTATGCATATAGGTAGTATCAACTATTTCATATATCCAGAATGTCACTGAAGGGCATAATGATAAGTACCTGATATTGCAAGACCCTACATGCATTCACAAAATAGTTGACAAAAGAATCAATGAATGAATGAGCAAATGATGAAATAAATGAAAGAGAACTGAGAGGAAACATTTAATGCATTTGTTGATTTTGGTTGTCCTATTATTGTGGTGCTGTGTGATTCTAAAGAGAAGGAATTGTCTAATTGCTATAAGATGAGCACAAATTTCCTTACTCTTCAATATTACATATGATTACAGAATAACAAACTTTCAGAGTTAGAAACAATTTTTTATTGGCTATCTGGTTCATCTTATATCTGAAAATAAATCTATATTTATACTATACCTGACAAGTGATCATTTTTCTCTTACTTAAAGAACTTCAATAAGGAATAATCCACTATTTCCCTAAGCAGTCCAATCCACTTTTGAATATAATTACTTGGCAATTTTTTTCTTATATTCAAATCAAATTTGGGTCTAACTTTACCTACTACTCTCAATAAATCAGAAAAGCCTAACCACTTTCTCATATGAAAACTTGTAAACCTGAAGAAAACTACCATGTCTTTCTAAGCCTTCTCTTCTCCAAGCTAAACATTTCCAGTTGTAGGCATGGAAAGAAGGAAGGAAGAAAGGAGGGAGGGAGGGAGAGAAGGAAGGAGGAACAGAGAGAGGAAGGGAGGAAAGGAAGAAGAGAGGAAGTGAATTTGTTGTAAGAAGATATCAGGCTCTGAAATAGAAATTAATAAGAATTAAAAGAATAGGGATAGGAATTGGATCTGTGATCCAGTTGCTGGATTTCATTGTTATAGGGAACTTCCAAAATGAGAAAACTATTTCTACCAATTTATGTTGGAATCTTGTCTACAACTTAGAGACTTAGAATATTGCCTAGAACACTTATGTGTTAAGTCCAAGATTATATATCAATGTGTGTCCAAGGCAGCATTTGAACTCAGGTATTCTTGGCTCCATCGTAAATATAACTTGTAATTTTTTTAGAACCTGAGAACTCTACAGTTATAAGAAACCAAAGAAGCCATCTAGTATAAGCCATTGCTGGAATGGAATATCCTATACATCTATAAGTGCTTATTCTGTGTTTACTTAAAAAGCTCCAGGGATGGAAAATCTGCTATACATAATTTTCTAACATTTTTGGACAGCAATAATGATTAGAAATTTGGGAGGGAGAGTTCTTCCTATATCCAGCCAAAATTTTAGTCTCTATATAAATTGCTAATAAGATTTGGGTGTTTCCTATATTACAACCAGTGGTCCAGAATATTTCCTAAAATCATTCAGGAAAACTTTGATGGAAAATGTTTTATGAGCTAATTGCATATATGATAACTTGCAGTGCCAAAAAGTATAACCTGTCTTGTCCATCATGATGAAATATGGCAATGACAAAGCTATTGTATGAGGGTGTGTGTCTGATGAAAAATATTAGAAAAGGAAAACTAATAGATGAAAATCAGACAATGTGCCGGAAGCACTGCATGGAGTAGAGGGGGCTCTGATATCTGATAATAGGTTGCAGAAATATTCTTTAGTTAAAAATATCAGAAAAAATAGTTCATCTGGCAATGTGATTTAATAGATAGCCCACTGGACATATTTTAAAATCTACATTTGATTCTTATCTCCAACACTCATTAGTGTTTTGTTTGCCCCAAGAATTTAATTATTCAAAGGTTTAGCTTCTTTACCTATTAAGTAAAGATAATAAAGTGTTACAGAAATTTTAAATCAGGAGAAACATGGGTTCAAACCACAGATTTAACATTAACTAGTGATATGGTTAGAATCAAGTTTTTGCTCAGTCTCAGTTCTCTGATATGCAAAATAGAGATAATACTATTTTTTACCTTCTATGATTGTTGTGAAGTCAAATGAGTTACTTCCTACCCAATGTGCTATAAATCTTAAAGCATTCTATAAACATTAGGTATTATATTATTATATTATTATTATTATTATTATCATCATCATCATAAAGAAAGTCTAACCTCCTTTCCTGTGATTCTATACTCACTAAAAATCTTTTTTGGGTAGGGGATGGAGGAAGGGAGTGGGTAGTTAAGGTAATTGGACTTGACCCCCAGGAGTCGGTGTCTTGAGCTGGGGTTAAACATCATTTTTTAGACCATTACATGCTCCATTATAGATTAATAGAACTTAATTAATAGAATTAATTGGTTAATCAATCAATCTCTTTTGAATTTAGCTAGCAATGCTCTTGGTGATTTCATTGGTTCCCATTGTTTTGACTACCATTTCTATGCATATTTCTTCCAAATCTATTTATCTAATGATAATACATCTACTGGGCACTAATGTTGCCAGTTGCCTGCCAGGCATCTCTAACTGGACTTTCCAAAGACATCTCAAGTTCAATACATCCAAAATAGAATTCATTTTCTCCCATCCCCAAATCATCCCATTGTTAACTTCCTTATTTCTGTTAATGGTATTATTATGCTCCACTCATGGTCAGTACCCTAATTCAGAACATGATCTCTTTCTAGAAGCTGGACTGCTAACATAGCTTCCTAATTTGTTTCCTTTATTCTATTGTCTTTCTTCTTCCATCATTCATAAACAGTTTCTGAGTTGATATTCCTGGATTATTCCTCATCTACGTGGCTCCTACTGCCTCTAGGACAAAATATGTTTGACATTTAAAAGTTTTTACTATCTGCATCTAACCCATCTGGCCATACTGCTCTCCTATTACTCTCCCTCACACATCCAACTGCCAGTCAATTTTGTCTATTTGGTTTCCCCCAAATCACAATATTTTGGTACGAGCAGTCTCTTGTCCCTGAAATTTTCTTTTTTCTTACCTTTTACTCTGAATGTTTAGGTTTTCAAGTGCTAAGTCCTTTAAGAGATCTTTTGTGACCTTTGCCTTCGTTAAAAGTTCTAAGCTAAGTGTTAAAGTGGATAGAGTACAGAACATGGAGTTACGTTTCAAATCTGGCCTCAGATATTTATAGAATGACCCTGAACAAATCACTTAATCCCTATCTGCCTATTTTCTTAACTGTAAACTGATATCTACCTCATCGGGGGGCTATGAAAATCACATAAGGTAATATTTATGAAGAACTTTAATGTTTGACATTTAGAAGGTATTTAATACTTTTTCCTTTACACTTTTTCTCAAGAATTATTTTATATTTAAGATATATATACACAAGTCCTCAGTTTTAATACTTCCTCCCACGAAAACTATGGAAACTGTTACTGTATCTTTAAGAGAGAATAGAATCTTGGGAAAGAATTACAGTTCAATCTTCTGGAGATGATAACTGGCATGATTGGAGAAAGACTATGTTGGGTACAGAGAAAGTATTAACAGAACCGTCTTCTATCATCTTTGAAAGAATCTAAGAGTTAATTTCTTGGAAAACTGAGTTTAACTCTTTCATTGTAGAAAAGAAATCCTAAAGAGGGTTCTTGACTGCCATCCAGAGAGAGTTAAATGATCCAGATTTGCATTTGATGGTTATTGATGATTCTATCTATGACCTTTCTCACTGCTATACATTATTTAAACATTTAAATATATTTGTGTCATTTGTTAGTCATTACTAACTTAATGGTAGTAAGTTTCATAGCTGGCAAAAATGAATTATTATTGAAGTCTATGAGAAAGGAGAAAAACTTATGGGAAAAGGAGCTTTGGGTTTTTTTTTCTGGGTTTTATAAACTGGTGTAGGTTTTAATTGAAGATATTGTAGATTTATATTTATGAGAAAATGTAAGACTATACCCCTTAACTTTGTAAGAATACAGAATAAGAATCAGGGGATTTAGTAATGAGGTGAAATTTGTAGCTTTGTCAATATTGTCAACTAGTATAATGTACCATATTGTGTACTTGACCCAATCTATATTAAATCAATTTTGAATTTACTTATCTGAGAACTCCAATAGAATATAAGCTATTTAAGAGTAAGTATTATTTAATTCTGACTTTGAATCACAATCACTAAATAGTAGAAGTTTAATAAATACCCACTGATTTGCTTTGAATTATTCCCCAAATGTATTCTGATGGAAGTGGATCTCTTCGATAAAGAGAGCCTTAATTGATCAAAGATGGACAGAAGCAGCTACACCCAGAGAAAGAACACTGGGAAATGAATATAAACTGCTTGCATTTTTGTTTTTCTTCCCGGATTATTTATACCTTCTGAATTCAATTCTCCCTGTGCAACAAGAAAACTGTTTGGTTCTACACACATATATTGTATCTAGGATATACTGCAACCCATTCAACATGTAAAGGACTGCTTGCCATCTGGGGGAAGGGGTGGAGGGAGGGAGGGGAAAAATCGGAACAGAAGTGAATGCAAGGGATAATGCTGTAAAAAATTACCCTGGCATGCGTTCTATCAAAAAAAAGCTATTTAAAAAAATAATAAATAAAAAAAAAAGAATTATTCCCCAAGATCAAATCAGACTTAGGTATTTTGAGTAGTTTTATAATGTTTTATAATGAGTTTTGTGATGTGCAAAGCTAAGCACTAAGAGACTGGACCTTTGGTTATCAGACCTATATTCAGATACCCTAGGAGGCCCTGTTTAAATTAGTCAGTTGATCTCCCTCCTCTCCATATTGAACATAATATCATGTAAGATATGCAACATGCAATAGTTTCTTAGAATACTCAATTTCACACAAGCTATATTCTGTCCTCCAAGCATCGTTTAGGGTCAGAATACTATGAGATAGACCTTAATTTTCAAATATGTACTCAAGATTACAACATTAGAATATCTTCATTAGTTCAAAAAAGAGTAGAGGCCATCATAAGGCATAACCTATACAATCTATAAAATTCAAGGGGCAATGAAACTTCAGCAATGACTTCCCTAATTGGCTTTGAGTTTTGCAGTAATCTCCTTTCCACCCACATGCTGTCCCTTTAAAGGAACATTTTAACACTTTGCAAAATTCTGAATATTTTATGAAATATGAAATATAAAAAATTCTGAGGCAGATGTCTAAAAATGTTTTGAGATTAATATAAGTAAAATATCATGTCTTCTCAGCAGTGGAACATGAGAGAGAACTAGCTGAAGAAGTGATACTAGCTGATGTGCACAGGTGGAAAGAATAGTTGACAACTTAATTAGAATCAGGCTCTTATTGACACATTTATGATTAAGGATATTTTTCCTTTGATTTATATAAGATTTTCACCAAAGTTTAAATTCATCTATTTATGCCAAACACATAACACAGTGACCTGAACACAGTATATAAAGGTGATTGATTAATCCATGTTGGTTATTGAAACATGATAAAAATGTATTTGAATCTCTACTGGTAAGTTTGTATTTCAAATTCTGAAGTTTGTCACAAGAACTCAAGCTCATTGAACACTTTTATTTGCTAAAACATAAAAATGATGATTGCCCACAATAGAAATATAACCAAAACACAGGTTTGTCACTTTGCACATTATTGTTTTTGATATAACCAAGAAGCTGCTGCTGCTGAATTGTAGGGGCAGGAAGAAAACAGGTAAAATAAATAGCTCCAAGGAAATTGTACTTAAGCTATGTAGAGAACTAATTAAACAATACCTAACTACTCTTAATTAATTCAAGTCACTGGGGTTAAATAAGTTTTATCCCAGAAATAGTTGGCAAAACGTTATTTTCCAATCACTGCCAATAATTCTTCAAAAAAATATGATTTAAAAAAATTTCCCTAAGTGGGGAAAAATGTACAGGATTAGAAAAGGGTAATGCTGACTTAATTTTCAAAAAAAGGAAAGATAGTCACTTCTGGGGCTCAAGCCAAGATGGTGGAATAGAGGAAACAGCCAAACTTTCCCATCATTCCTCTCCAAACAATTTGAAAATAATATTTCATATTGAATTCTGGAATGGCAGAGCTAACAAATGATCAGGGCAGGGCATTTTGCAGCCCAGCCTCTGGAGCAATCCAGCAAGTAGACCCTATTTTCAGGAGGGAAATTCTTATTCCATTGCAAGCAATCCACATAAACCATTGAGTTTGTTGCAAGACAACAAATCCTTTAGCCACATTATGAGACATTTTCAACAGTGTCCTGTCCACTCCAAGAATAGAACCCAACTTTTACATAAAGTACAAAGCCACAAAGTAGAAAAATTAACAAAAGAAAAAAGAAAATGAACCTGACCTTGGAAAGTTACAAACTTAGAAAAGATAATATCAAAGCAGGTACACAGGCTCAAAAAAAAAAAGTTTAAATTGGTTTTCAATCCAAAAAGAACTGCTGGACAAGCTCAAAAAAAATTTTTTTTTTGTTAATAAGTAAATAAAAGAAGAAAAATTGGTGGGAAATGAGGGTAATAAAAGAATCGCAGAAAAAAAAAGTGACTTTGAAAATGGCTGAAAGAAGCCAGGAAGTTGCCTGAGATTTCCCCAGTTTCCCTCAAAAACAACACTAAATCAAGCCTCTAAATGGATTCTGGAGGACCAGAACCCACAGAAAGACAGTGAAATATTTTTTCCTAGCTTAAGATACTTTAAAGGACTTCAGAAAAGGTCTCATTTGGGTAAAAGGGAAACACATCCCAGCAAAGGTATGGTGTAGGTGGACTAGCAGGAGGCTCAGCCACAAGACAGATCAGCAACCCAGACTCCTCAGTTCTGATTCAGCAGTTCAGTGGCATAGCAAGCCAGCTATGAAGTCTCCAACTGCAGTGGAAAAATTATTTTGTGACAGGTAAGATCAGAACACAAACTCAGAAGAGAAGAGTAATGGCAAGATTACTACATGTGAAGCCTGAAAAGTAATATGAAATAGTCTCAAGCTCAAAAAATTCTCTTGGAAGTACTCAAAAAGGATTTTTAAAATCAAGTAAGAGATATAGAAGAAATATCAGAAAAAGAAATGGGAGCTATGAAGGAGAATTAGGAAAAAAGAATCAACAGCTTAGAAAGAGAAGCATGAAAATTTACTAGAGAAAACAACTCCTTAAAATAGAACTGACCAAAATGTGGGGAAAGGGGACTCCATAGAAGAAACAAATCCTTTAAAAGTAGAATTGGCCAAATAGAAAAGGAGATAAGAAAGCTAACTGAAGAACATCCTTAAAAAAATAGAATTGGGATGGGGAAGCTAATGACTCTGTAAGACATCAAGAATCAATCAAACAAAATCAAAAAAAATGAAAAATTAGAAGAAAATGTAAAATATCTTATTGGAAAAACAACTGATTTGGAAAACAGATTCAGAAAGAAGTATTTAAAATGTATTGGACTACCTGAAAGCCATGACCAAAAAAAAAGTGCCCAGACAACATCTTTCAAGAAATTATCGAGAAAAATTGCCCTGATATCCTAAAAGCTAAGAGTAAAATAGTCATTAAAGAATCCATCTAACAGAGCCAAAAAAAGACTTTTACAATGGAAGGGAAGGTAGGGAGTGAATGGACCTCGTTCTTATCAGAATTGGATCAAAGAAAAAAATAAAATATGAACATAGAAATATATCTTATACTTCAGGAAAGTAGGAGGGAAAGGGGATAGAATAAGGTCAGGGGATAGAAGGAAGAGCATATTGAGAGGGAGTGGCCAGAAACAAAACACTTTTGAGGAGGAACAGGGTGAAAGGAGAGAGAAAATAAAATAGTAGGAAATTCAGTTAACAACAGTAATCATTAAAAAAAAAAAAAAATTGAAGCAAGTTTCTCTGATGAAGGTTTCATCTCTCAAACATATAAAGAAGTGAGTCGAATTTATAAAAAGAGCTATTTCCCAATTGAAAAATGAGCAAAAAATATGAACTTTTTCAGATGAATTAATCAAGCTATTTAAAATCATATAAAAAATATTCAACTTACTGATTAGAGTATTTCAAATGGAAACAATTCTGAGGCATTAACTCTTATCTATTATGTTGGCTAATGGGCCAGCAAATGTTAGAGGGTATATGAAAAAAAATGAGATATCAATGAATTATTGTGTAATTGTAAACTGATCTAATCATTTTGTAAAGCAATTAAGAAGTATGGCCAAAGAGCTATAAAATTACGCATACTCTTTGACCTAACAATACCACTACTAGGCATGTATCCTAAAAAAAGATTTTAAAAGAAAAGTACCTATATGCATAAAAATATTTATAGCAACTCTTTTCTGGTAACAAAGAATCAGAAATTGAGGGGATACCTGTGGTGTTTTTCTTCTTTATAATATAATAATGGTTCTTTCTGGGAGAAAGCAGGTTTCTCCGGGAGGTTTTCTGGAGGCAGCCTTAGTTTCGGTTAAGAGTAATAATCACCCAAAAGGTGGTCAGGTGATAAAAGTTCAGATCTTTTATTGCCTCCAATATAGCTGGGTTAGCTTAGAGGCCTATCTCTCTGCTTGGTTCTAAGTGCTCTTGCCGCTTTGTCCTTTGCTTCTGCCTCTGCTTTCTTCAGCCTCCAGAGCTAACACCAAGTTGAATCTGTCTTGCCTCTGAGAGAGGGCTTCTGGCTCTCAATCTCCCAGAGTGCTCCTCTCCTACCCTAGTCAATGTTCCAAAGTAAAACTCCTCACTCAGAGAGGGTTTCTGTCTGAACTCACTTGATGCTCCCCTCTCAATCTAAATTCAGATCAACTCCCGACTCGTAACTTCTTCACTCTGAAAAACTTCTTTGACTGGCCCATTGAAGCTCTATTTATGCTCCTTCAAGAGAGGGATTGTGGGATGTGAGAGAGAGGGATTATGGGTTTTCTCCCATAGTGCTTTCTGGCCCTAAGAGCTTCAAGGGAGGTGTGAATTCACAAAGTTACACATTTTACTTTGTGAATCTCCCATACTTGTGAATTCCAATTAGTAAAGGTGTAAATACAAGCATTGTATCAATTAGTTCTACTTAGTACCTTGTTTCAGGTTCTGACCCAAAACATCTTGTAAAATCAGATTAATAATCTATCAACTCTAATGAGTGAGTAGTTTGTAAAGATTCCAACAATATCCATCAACTGGGGAGTAGCTGGATAAATTATGGTATGTGATTATGATGGAATACTCTTGTGATATAAGAAATGATAAGCATGAAGCTGTCAGAAAAAAAAACTGAAAGTCCTCCATGAGTTCATGAAAAGTGAAATGTACTATGTAAAAAAATAGCAATGTTATGGATGATGATCTGTGAATGACGTTGCTATTCTCAACAATACAATGATCCAAGACTGAAAGACTTATGATGAAAAATACTATATATAATCAGAGAAAGAATTAATTGTGTCTAAATATTGATTGAAACATATTTTTAAACTTTGTTATTGAGGGTTTTTTTAAGAGGGGAGATCTGTATTTTTTTTGACAACATGACTTTTATATAAATGTTTTGCATAACTTCACAATTGCTTTTTCAAGGTGGTGGAGGGGTGAAGAGAGGAAGGAAAAGAAGCTGGAATTCAGTATTTTAAAAATAAATGTTACATTTTTTTACACATAATTGGAAAAAATAAAATATGAAATGAGAAAAAAAAGGATCCACCTATCACCTTCTGAAAGAAATCCCAAAATGAAAATTCCAAGGAGTATTGTAGTCAAATCCCATAATTATCAGGTCAGGAGAAAATATTGCAAGCAGCCAGAAACAATTTAAATGCCAAAGAGCCACAATCAGAATTACACAGGGTTTAGCACCTTCTAATTTGAAGAATCAGAAGGCCTAAAATATGATACACTGGAAAGCAAAGGAACTTGAAGTATAACTAAGAATCAACTATCCACCAAAAAAATGAGTATAATCTTGTAGGGGAAAAGATGGATATTCAATGAAACAGGGAACTTTCAAACTTGCCTGTTGAAAAGACCAGAGCTGAACAGAAAATTCAGTCTTCAAATATAAGATTCAAGAGAAGTATAAAAAGGTAAAGAAGGAAAGGGAGAAAATGTCATTTCAATAAAATTAAACTATTTACATCTCTACATGGAAATATGGTACTTGTAGCTTGGGACAACTTTCTGTTGGGGCAGTTAGAAGGGATATAAAAAGAGTATATAGGCATAAGTTTACTTTGATGTGATCATATTAAAAATTAAGGGATGGGGATTAATTAAGGGATTGTAGTGGAAGAAGAGGAAAAGAGAGTGACAGAGTAGGGTAAATTACATTACATGAAAAGATACAAAAGACCTATTACAGTAGAAGGAAAGAATGGGGTGAGCATTGTTTGAATCTTATTCTCATCAGATTTGACTCAATGAGGAAATAACATACACACTTTGGTGGTTATCGAAATTTATCTTACCCTATTAGGAAGTAGGAGGAGAAAGGGGGAAGAAAAAAGAATGGAGGAGACTGATGGGAGGACAGAAGGAGGGGAAAGAAGAAAAAAGGGAGGGGGCTATTAGAAAGCATGAAAGAATGAGGGATATGGATGTCGGAAACAAAACATTGGTGAGGAGGGTCATGGTAAAAGAAAAAAATAAAAATGGGAAAAAATAGGATGCAGGGAAATGTACAATAAGTAATCAAACTGAAAGAGATGAACTCTTTCACAAAACAGAAGCAGAGTAGACTAAAAGCCAGAATCCTGCAGTATGTTGTTTACAAGAAACACATTTGAAGCAGAGAAATACACAGAGAATAAAGGTAAAAGGCTGGACGTGTATGTGTGTGTGTGTGTGTGTGTGTGTGTGTGTGTGTGTGTGTGTGTGTGTGTGTGTTTATGTAATATTTCAGCTGAAGTGAAAAAAAAAAAAGCTGAGGTAGCAATCCTGATCTCAAAGCAAAAGCAAAAATAGATCTATTTTTAAAAGATAAGAAAGGCAACTATGTTTTGCTGAAGGATACCATGGACGATGAAGTAATATCAATACTAAGCAAATATGCACCAAGTAGTATTGCATCCAAATTCGGTGCATCCGAATTCCTAGAGAAGTTAAATGAGTTACAGGAAGAAAAAAAATTGCAAAACTATACTACTGGGGGATCTCAGCCTCCTCTCATAATTAAATCAATCTAAGCACAAAATAAATAAGTTGAGGAGGTGAGTAGAATAATAGAAAAGTTAGACATTTTAGACTTGTGGAGAAAACTGATGGGAAAGTAAAAAGAATATTTTTTTTCTCAATAGTACATAGCATCTACATAAAAATTGACCATATATTAGGGCATAAAAACTTCATAGTCAAATGCAAAAGGCATAAATATTAAATGCATTCTCCAAATTATGATACAATACAAATTATATGTTGTAAAATGCTGTGGAAATGGACTAAAAACTAATTGAAAACTAAACAATGTAATCCTAAAGAATGAGTGGGTGAAATAACAAATCATAGAAATTATCAATAATTTTATCCAAGAGAATGACAATAATGAGACAAAATGCCAAAACTTATGGGATGCAATCAAAGCAGTTCTTGGGAGAAATTTTCTATCTCTAAATGGTTATATGAATAAAATAAAGAAGAGAAGATCAATGAATTAGGCATGCAAGTAAAAAAGCTAGAAAAAGAATAAATTTAAAATTCTTAATTACCAATTTAGAAATTCTGAAAATCAAAGAGAGTAATACAATTGAAAGTAAGAAAACAATTGGACTAATAAATAAAACTTAAGAGTTTTATGAGAAAAAAACAGCAAAATAGATACACCTTTGCTAAATTTTATTAGAAAAAAGAAAACCTCATGATCAGAAAGAAAATGAAAAAAGTGAATTTGTCACCAATGAAAAGAAAATTAAAATAATAATTAGAAACTATTTTGACCAATTGTATGCCAATAAATCTGACAATATAAGTAAAAGGGATTAATATTTACAAAAATATAAATGTCCCAGAATAACAGAAAAGGATATGAAATACTTAAATAACCCCATTTTAGAAAAAGAAATTAAACAAGCCATTGTTCCTACCTCAATGGCATCCTAGCTCTTTGGCATATTACTTCCTTGAGTATGACTTTATTGAATGGGTTGAACACTTGGCCACTGTTAAGCCTAGTTCTCATTGTCATAATATTGTTTATTGTTCTGCTATCTCTTACCTCCTTGGGCATGATATTCTGTGATCTCATGGACCTCCCTAAGAAAAAAATCTCTAGGGCCAGCTGGATTTACAAGTGAATTTTATGAAATATTTAAAAAAAAACAAGTAATCCCAATACTATATAAATTATTTGGGAAAATAGGCAAAGAAGGAGTCCTGCCAAATTCTTTTATGAAATATATATGATGATGATACCTAAACCAGAATGAGTCAAAACAGAGAAAGAAAATTATAGACCAATTTCCTTAATGAACGTTGATGTAAAAAGTTAAATAAAAACATTAGTAAAGAGATTACAGCAATATATAATCAAGATAATACAATATGTGATCATATTAAGTGGGATTTATACTAGGAATGAGGGATTGGTTCAATATTAGGAAAACTATTACCACAACTGATCATATCACTAACAAAATTATTAGAAATCATATGATTATCCCAATAGATACAGAAAAAGCTTTTAACAAAATACAGCATTCATTCTTATCAAAAAACACTAGAGAACATAAGAATAAATGATTCTTTAAAATGATAGTTTATTTATCACCTTAGCAAGCATTATATGTAATGAGAGAAGTTAAAAATATCACCAATAAGATTGTAGTGAAACAAGGATGCCTGCTATTATCACTGTTATTCAATATCATACTAGAAATTTTAGTTTTATCAATAAGAAAAGAAAAAAAAATAATTTAAAGGAGATAGAATAGTCTATGAGGAAACAAAACTATCACTTTTTGCAGATGACATGATGGTATGCTTAGAAAATCCTAAAGAATGAAGAAAAAGCTACTTGAAGCAATTAGCAACTTTAGCAAGGTTGCAGGATATAAAATAAACCCACATAAATCATTAGCATGTCTATATATTAACAAAGCCCAAATGCAAGGGATAGAAAGAAAAATGTTATTTAAAATTGTAAAGGACCATGCCTAGGTGAAGGGGCAGGTCAATTATCTGAAAGCCTCCATAGCTGTGAGTCATAACATCTGAAAAAGTTGCAAAGCAGCCTTTACTGACACAGGTATTGCTTTTGGAGTGGGAATGAAATAAACTGGAGGCAGAGGGAAGAAGAGAAAGGTCAAACAACACAACTGCCTCTCAGTGGGGAGATCAGAGAAGGCAACTACCTCTTAGTCTCTGTATCATCTTCATTCTCTCACATGAAGAGATCCATTCTACAGGTCTGAGTTAGACCTCCACCAGCCACTGGCAGGTTGTTCCCATATCACAATATAAAATAACTGTAATGACATATAATATTTGAGAGTCTACCTGACAAGACAAACCCAGTAATTATATGAACACAATTACAAAACCTTTTTCACAAAAATAAAGTCAAATCTAAACAACTGGAAAAATATCATTTACTAATAAATAGCCCTAGCTAATATAATAAAAATGACACTTCTATCCACATTAATCTACTTTAGTGCCATACCAATCAAACTGCCAAAATATGATTTTATAGAGATAGATAAAAGAATTACAAATTCATTTGGAAGAATAAAAGATCAAGAATATTAAAGGAATTAATGGGGAAAAAATGCAAACGAAAGTGACCAATTTGTACCAGACCTAAAACTGTATTATAAAGTAGCAATCATATAAACCATTTGGTACTGGCTAAGAAAAAGAGTGGTTGACCAATGGAATAGGTTAGGTTCATGAGACACAATAGTCAATGACTGAAGTAATTTACTGCTTGATAAACCCAAAGACTTCAGCTTCTGGGATAAGAACTCACTGTTTGAATGAGAAAAAATGCTGGGAAAACTGGAAAATAGTATGGCAAAAACTAAGCATAAAGTAATATGGCACGCGCTGTACCAAAATTAAGTTAAAATGGATTTATGATTTAGACATAAAAAATGATACTATAGGTAAAGTAGGAAAGCAAGGCCTGGGATTTGCATATCAAATCTTTGGGAAAGAGAGGAATTTATAACCAAGCTAGAAATACAGAATGTTATGAAATGCAATATTGGATAATTGATTCTAAAGTTTTTTGCACAAAGCTATTGAACCAAGATTAAAAGGAAAGGAGAAAGTTGGAAAACAATTTTTATAGCCAGTGTTTCTGAAAAAAAAAAGTATTGTTTCTAAAGAGTATAGAGAACTAAGTTATATTTATAGGAATACAAGTCATTTCCCAATTGATAAATGGTCAAAGGTAGGAACAGGCAGTTTTCAGGTGAAAACATTAAAACTCTCTATATTCATATGAAAAAATGCGCTATCTACTGATCAGAGAAATAAAAATTAAAACAACTCTGAAGTATCAGCTCACACTTATCAGATTGGCTAAGATGACAGAAAAAGAAAATAATAAACTTTAGAGGTAATGTTGAAAAACAGAGATACTATCTCACTGTTGGCAGAGATGTGAACTTAACCAATCATTCTGGAGAGCATTTTGAAACTACGCCCAAAGGTGCCTTTGATCCAGCAATACCACTATGAGGTGTGTTATCCAAGGAGATCATAAAAAAAAAAAAAGAATTCACATATATAAAAATATTTTATAGCAGTTCTTTTGTGATGGCACAGAGGGGAAACTGAGGGGATCCCCTTTAATTGGAGTTAGCTGAACAAGTTGTATTATATGAATATAATGGAATACTATTATTCTATAAGAAGTGATTTTCAGAAAAGCCTGGAAAAACTTATATGAACTGATGTTGAGTAAAGTGAGAAGAATCAGGAAAATATTGTACACAGTAATAGCAACATTGTGTAATGATCAACTATGATAGACTTAGCTCTTCTAGGTGATAGATATAGTGATCCAAGACAATTACAAAAGACTTAAGATGCAAAATGCCATGTACATGTATATCCTATATCATATTGCTTACTTTCTAGATGATGGGAGGGAAGGGAGAAAAAATTGTGACTCAAAAATCTTACAAAAATGAATGTTGAAAAACTATCTTTTGATTCAGGCCAGTTCCTATGGTCTTGTATGAAGAAAACCATCTGTACCCAGAGAGAGGATAGTGGGAATTGAATGTGGACCACAGCATAGTATTTTCATTCTTTTGTTGTTGTTTGCTTGTATTTTGTTTTCTTTCTCATTTTTTTCCTTTTTGATCTGATTTTTTTTGTGTGCATGCATGATATTTGTGGAAATATGTATAGAAGAACTGCACATGTTTAACATATATTGGAACAGTTGCTGTCTAGGGGAGGAGGTGAGGGGAAGAGAAGGAAAAAAATAGAACACAAGGTTTTATAAACATGAATGTTGAAAATTATGTATATATTTTGAAAATAAAAAGCTTTGATTAAAAAAATAACTTTTTAACATCATTGAAATTTTTTAAGTACAATGTAAAAATAAAAAGCTTTTGATAAAATGCAACACCCATTCCTGTTTTAAAAAAAACACTAAAAAGCATAGGAATAGATGGAATTTTTCTTAAAATGATAAGTAGTATTTATATAAAAAATATCCACAAGCATTAATTATAATGGAGATAAATTGGAAGTCTCCCCCTATTTGAAGAATCCTAGAGAATCAATTAAAAACTAATTGAAATGATTAAAAATATTAGCAAAGTTGCAGGATAGAAAAAATAGAAATTATGGAATAATTTCTATAATTATATGATTATAAATCATAAACATCTTAATATATTCCCAACAAAACTCAGTAGGAAGAAATAGAAAGAGAAATTTCATTTATAATAACTATTATATATGGTAAAACCCTTAGTAGCTGATCTGCCAAGATAAACCTGGAAATATATGAACACAATTACAAAACATTTTTCACACAAAAACAGATGTAAGTATTAGAGAAATATTAATTGCTCATGGGTAGGCTGAGCCAATATAACAAAAATTACAATTTGCTTTAAATTAATTTACTTATTCACTTCCATGTCAATCAAACTACCAAATAATCATTTTTATACACTAGAAAAATAATTGCAAATTCATCTGACATAAAAGTCAAGAATATCAAGGGAATCAATGGGAGAAAATGTGAAGGAAAAAAAGTACCAAATTTCAAACTATATTATAAAAGGTTAATCATCAAACAATTTGGTCTTGGATAAGAAATAGAATGGTGCATCAATGGACTATATTAAGAATGCCATACCAAATCATCATAATAAAAGAAAAAAAATGGAAGAGAAAAAGAAAAGGAACCAATAATCACAAAAAGCAATAATGATTTTATCTATAAAAGTCCATGGCAAGCTAACCTTCTTTTCTTTTTTTTTTCTTTTTCTTTTCTTTCTTTTCTTTCTTTCTTTCTTTTCTTTCTTTCTTTCTTTTCTTTCTTTTCTTTCTTTTCTTTCTTTCTTTCTTTCTTTCTTTCTTTCTTTCTTTTCTTTCTTTCTTTCTTTCTTTCTTTCTTTCTTTCTTTCTTTCTTTTCTTTCTTTCTTTTTTTTTTGATATGTTTACTAAAATGAGGCAGCCAAGGAGTTGTGGAAAGATAGTAGAAGACCTGTGTTCAAGCCATGCCTCCATACATACTGATTGTGTTAGTGGGACAAATTTTTCTGGACAGCTTTCTAAGACTGTAAGTTGTAGAAAAATATTGTTCTGAGCTGATAGATGCTCTCTCACTTGGAAGTTTCCCAAACCATTTAAATCATGGGTCAGTCAGTTCATAAACATTAAGTGCTTTCTTTGTGCCAGATACTCTGTTAAGTGCTGGGAATACAAACAGAAGCAGAAAGTTTTTACCTTAAAAGAGCTTGTATTCCAAGGAGAAAAGGTAATATATAAAAAAAGAGCTATAACATATGTGAGGTTGTTTAGGAGCTATCAGCACTGGAACTTGGTGTAGAGGGTCAGAACTCTGAAAAGGTATACTTAAATCAAGGACAGCAGAGTACTTATAGTTAAGTACCTACTCAGTGTGATTGATTCTCTAGTTAAGCATGTACTTAGTATAATATAATGATATTGGCACATACTCAGTGTGTTGTAGTGATATAATCATAAATCATACATTTAAGGGAGTCTCAGACACAGAATGCTCTCTCAGCCACAAACACAGAGAAGACTTCAGGCTCCAGACTCCAGATTCCAGACTCCATCTTTGATCAGCCTCGTGGTAGCTCTCCTGCCTCCTTCATTCTTTCACTAAGACCAAGGACTCAGGCTGGTCCCAAGATTCTCCAGAAAGCTAGCTCAAACATTACAACTTGGTAAAAAAGGTCCTGTAAAAACAAGCTAAGAGTGGGATCCTAGAGTACGATGAAGACATCTTTGGCCTGCAATTTCTCTTTAAATTGAAGATTATTTTCATGTTCCAATTTCTATCCCTCTCTCTACTAGACTGGTAGATTTAAAGAATTTTGTCTAGATTTTACTGGCTTATGGCAGTCTTATAAAGATGTGTGTGTGTGTGTGTGTGTGTGTGTGTGTGTGTGTGTGTAAGATGAAGAGATGTAAATGAAGTAGTTGATAGTACAATTAGGTAGATTTGGAACCTTTCAAATTGGAACAGACTCAAATTGTAATCATTAACAATTCAATGTTAACTTGAAAGGAGGTCTCTAATGTTACAGTGGTCCAGGAATCTATTCCTGGTTCCCTATTATTTCATATTTTTACCAATGAATTAAATGAAGACGTAAGTATTCAATTTTCAAGGTAAATCAAGTACAGAATAGTTATTTATTTTCCCCACACAAAAGAAATATTTAAAACATATACCACTAATAAAAACTTAAAACATTTTATTATGACATATAAAATCTATCAGTTTTCAAGGTAAATCAAGTACAGAATAATTATCTATTTTCTCCACACAAAAGAAATATTTAAAACACCACTGATAAAAACTTAAAACATTTTATTATGACATGTAAAGTCTAATTAGACTCTACATAGAGGTAGATATTTAAACATAAAATATTTTGTGGGACTTTTGGACACCGGCATTTCACCTTCATCTTGGCTCTATATTGTCTGAACAATTGCCCCAAGATCAATTGAATTGATTAATTTTCTGCCAAGACAGGTCATGAATGATCATCCATTTGATAGTCTGTCATTTCCTTTAAGAATCATTGTGTTAATAGCAAAAAGTATTTCATACTGCCAGTCATCTAGACCCTCCAATGACCCTGTTCATCTAGCTTGCATGAGATAGCGACCAAAGTGGGAAACGTGTACTTTAGCATAGCTGTTTGGTCACTTGTGTTCAGGAAGCAGAAATTTTATGCAAAAGAGTAAGTCAGAACCTGGAGATTTAAGTCTCAAGATCACCAAAATATGTGTGTATTTTTGCTGTTACATGTGAGCAGCTTCTATACTGGCAGAGGGAGCCCCCACTCCTCTCCTTGGCCCAAAGTTTTAAGGACCTTGTTAGAGCTACAAACTATATTTAGAAGAGAGTGAGAACAGAAATTGTCTTTGTTAAATGAATCTACTGAATGGGCAGTCCTTGCTGTTCAGTGGTTAATCTTCTTTGGCTCAGTGTCATCTTCCATCATCACATAATAAAAAACAAAGAACAAATATAGAAATTGCTTCATCAATCCCAAAATGCAAAATCTTCAGAACTGAACCACATGTGTATTAGCAATTAGTTAGGGGACCCATACATGTTTCATGAAGAGATTTGAAAAGGTTTCCTAAAACTTCCAATTTTTCACATCACAGAAGTACTAGCTAAACTGCATAGTCTCTGAGATATTTCCAATTCTGAGATTAGATAATTCTAAAGATTTTAGCCTCTCATCCATTCTGGGGTTATCTAGAGTCAGAACAGCTAAACAGAGGAAAGTTAAACTTCTATTATTGGTGTTTTGATAGCAGCCCTCACCACATGCCTCTGTAGAATCTTACAGTGCTTGGAGGAAAGAAAGAGAAGAAAAAAAAGTTAACTGTTCTCATATAATCACAGCATGACTGCAGGGGTTAGGTGTTCTTTAGTGTCTTTCCCTTTGTGACTATGAATGCTTTTTCCTTTTGAGGTACATTCTCTTGGGATGGGGAAAAAATGGTCTTTTGGGATGGACTATTCTGTCTGTATTCCTGAGCTTTGTACACAGAAAACACCAAAAAGATGTGGCAGTGATTGGTTTGACTCACAAGTCACTAAAAATTCTCTTCCTGAAACTAAACCTACACTTTTACTGCTCCCTGTGTCAAAGGTCAGGAGATCTTGCCAATCTGACAGGATTAAGCTGTTTAGTGCTTAGTCAAGACAGATGTATAGATATAGATGAGTAAACTATATAAGTAAGATATAGTCATAGATGAAATATGATGACATGAAGCAAGGTGAGGTGAGATGAGAGAAAGAAAGGGAGAAAATGGGAAGAGAAGGAAAAGAAAAAAGGAAATGAAAAGTAAAAGAATGAAAGGGAAGGGAGAAAGGATACAAATGGGGGAAAAGGGAGAAGGAAAATGGACATGGAAAAAAAGGAAAGTGGAAAGGGGAAAGAAGGAAAGGGAAAGGAAAGATGCTAATATTAGAAATAACCCTTAGTTTCAAAATATCTACATAAACATGATTAAAAATCAAATCCCTAAAATTACATTTTGCCCCTCAGTAATGTTTTTGCTTAAGAATGAAATTATTTTTATTTGACAAAAACTGCTGGGATAACTGGAAATTAGTATGGCAGAAATTAGGCATGGACCCACACTTAACACCATATACCAAGATAAGATCAAAATGGGTCCATGATTTAGGCATAAAGAACGAGATTATAAATAAATTAGAGCAACAGGATAGTTTATCTCTCAGACTTGTGAAGGAGGAAGAAATTCGTGACCAAAGATGAACTAGAGACCATTATTGATCACAAAATAGAAATTTTTGATTACATCAAATTAAAAAGCCTTTGTACAAACAAAACTAATGCAAACAAGATTAAAAGAGAAACAACAAATTGGGAAAACATTTTCACAATTAAAGGTTCTGATAAAGGCCTCATTTCCAAAATATATAGAGAATTGACTCTAATTTATAAGAAATCAAGCCATTCTCCAATTGATAAATGGTAAAAGGATATGAACAGACAATTTTCAGATGATGAAATTGAAACTCTTTCCACTCATATGAAAGAGTGATCCAAATCACTATTGATCAGAGAAATGCAAATTAAGACAACTCTGAGATACTACTACACACCTGTCAGATTGGCTAAGATGACAGGAAAAAATAATGATGAATGTTGGAGGGGATGCGGGAAAACTGGGAACTGATCCATTGTTGGTGGAGTTGTGAACGAATCCAACCATTCTGGAGAACAATCTGAAATTATGCCCAAAAAGTTATCAAACTGTGCATACCCTTTGATCCAGCAGTGTTTCTACTGGGTTTATATCCCAAAGAGATACTAAAAAGGGAAGGGGACCTGTATGTGCTAAAATGTTTGTGGCAGCCCTGTTTGTAGTGTCTAGAAACTGGAAATTGAATGGATGCCCATCAATTGGAGAATGGTTGGGTAATTTGTGGTATATGAATGTTATGGAATATTATTGTTCTGTAAGAAATGACCAGCAGGATGAATACAGAGAGAGTTGGAGAGACTTACATGAACTGAGGCTAACTGAAATGAGCAGAACCAGGAGATCATTATATACTTCAACAATAACACTGTATGAGGATGTATTCTGATGGAAGTGGATTTCTTTGACAAAGAGAAGATCTAACTCAGTTCCAATTGATCAAGGATGGACAGAAGCAGCTACACCCAAAGAAAGAACACTGGGAAATGAATATAAACTGCTTGCATTTTTGTTTTTCTTCCCAGGTTATTCTTACCTTCTGAATTCAATTCTTCCTGTTCAACAAGAGAACTGTTCAGTTCTGCAAACATATATTGTATCTAGGATATATTGTGACATATTTAACATATATAGGATTGCTTGCCATCTGGAGGAAGGAGTGGAGAGAGGGAGGGGAAAAATCAGAACAGAAGTGAGTGCAAGGGATAATGTTGTAAAAAATTACCCTGGCATGGGTTCTGTCAATAAAAAGTTATTTAAAAAATTAAAAAAAGAATGAAATGATTTTCAGAAACATAGCCTCAATATGTTTAAAGATCACTGAGGTGCTTCCACTCTTGTTCTTTTCCTCAATCTTCTCCATATTCAGAAATCAGATAAATAATATGCCTCACTTAATGATTGGGTCTATATAGTTGGAAATAACATTATGAGAATGTCTTTTGCTTGCCACCAGGACCTAAATATTCGTTTACATTTCTGTAACACTTTAAGGTTTGGCAAAGTGAATTTCCCACAAAAACATCATGAGGTAGGATGTATTCATATTAGTATTCCCATTTTACAGATGAAATAGGTGACTAGGGAATTAATTGCTCATGATCATACAAGTCAGATGATCTTTAATGATTATTTAATCTTAGGTTTTTTGCTGATCCTCTAAGTCAAAGCTCAGTATGTTGTGTGGACCTCTCTGCTTGTATGTGGAAGTTCTTAGTGATAGAAGGATTCACAATTTCCATGGTTTCCAAGAAAACATTTTGCTCCAAGCTTTTTAATTAGAGGAAATAAGTAGGGAGGGTAAGTACTAGCACCCTCTTCACTTTTTCTTTAGAATAAAAACAATGAGCAACAAAGAAATAATGCATGTATGTAATTTACAACAAATGCAAATTCTTCTGAAACCTCTATTGAAGGAACTGCCTCTTTGATGATTTCTCACTGTGCTGGCAAGCTGGGGGATATGAATTAGGAAAATAAAATTTAGAGGGAAATAATGATCCTTTCAATAAAAGCATGAAAAATCCCATGGTGTCCTCATATTTCATCGAGATCTCTCAGCTACTGAAGTATCCTGTAATTTTTCTCTGTATAAATAGCAAACAGGGGCAAAACTAAGATGGTGAAGTAAAGGCAGAAACCCACCCAACCTTTCCCCTAAACTGCTCCAAATTCCTTAAATGACTAAACAAATTTCTGGGCATCAGAATACCCCAAAAGACTGAGTAGAACATTTTCCAGATGAAAGCAACTTAGAAGGGCAGCCCTGGTCCTAGATGCAGACCCAGCCTGGCCCACACCCCGGCATCAGCAATTAGTAGCAGTGCTGGAGGCTTCTGGATCTCTCAGTCTAGGGATACCAAGGAGGACTCAGAAGGACAGCAGAGAGGATCTGTGGAAACAGCGGGGTAGGAGTCTAGTATGCAGTCCAAGTACAGGCCGTGCCAGTTTGGCCCAGGCTCCAGCCTGAATCTCTGTTGCTTTAGCACACTAGATATACTATGCGACAGGCACGTTCCTAGGAGATCCAGTGCAGAAAAGAGTGCTTCTGATCAAATTCCCAAAATGATCTTTGAAAAAAAAAGCTGCATAAAACTTAAAAAACTTGAGCCCTATTTTAGCAAAGAGTTAAAAGCCAAGTAATAGACTAGAAAAAAAAGAGCAGACAACAAAAAACGTTTCTCATAATTGAAAGTTTATTATGGTAACAAGGAAGATCAAAACACACTCAGAAAATGATAAAGGTCAAAACTCCTACATCCAAAGTTTCCAAGAAAAATAAGAACTGGATTCAGGCCATGGGAGAGTTTTGAAAATCAAGTAAGAGAAATAGAGGGAAAATGAGAGAAAGAATTAAAAGTGGTGCAAAAGGAAATACAAAAAGCTAAAGAAAAAAACAAATGCCTTAAAAAGCAAAATTGGCCAATTGAGAAAGAAGATACAAAAAGCTCACTGAGGAAAATAATTCCTTAAAAACTAGAATTGAGCAAATGGAAGCTAATGACTTTATAAGAAATCAAGATAATATAAAGCAAAAAAAATTTTAAAAAAATTAAAAATGAAATATATCATTGGAACAACAACTGACCTGGAAGACAGATACAGGAGAGATAATTTAAAAATTATAGGCCTATCTGAAAGTCATGATCAAGAAAGTCTGGATATCATCTTTCAAGAAATTGTCAACAAAAATTGTCCTGATGTTCTAGAACCAGAGAGTAAAATAGAAACTGAAAGAATTCATTGATTATGTCCTGAAAGAGATACCAAAAGGAAAACTCCCAGAAATATTATAGCCAAATTCCAGAACTTCTGGGTCAAGAAGACAACATTGCAAGCATCCAGAAAAAAAAATTACAGTGGAGCCACAGTCAGGATACAAAATTTAGCAGCTTCTCCATTAAAGAACCAGAGGGCTTGGAATATAATATTCCAGAGAGCAACGGAGATAAGATTGCAACCAAGAATCACCTATCCAGAAAAAAAAAAATCCTTCAGAGGAAAAAGGATCCTTCAATGAAATAGAGGATTTTAAAGCATTTGTGATAAAAAGACCAGAGCTAAATGAAAAATTTGATTTTCAAATACAGCATTCTAGAGAAGCATAAGGAAATAATCAGAAAAATGATATATATCATAAGGGACTTAATAAGATTTATCTGTTTACATTCCTACATGGGAGGATGACACTTGTAACTCATTATAACTTTCTCATTATTATGGCAGTCAAAAGAAGTATTTGTAGACAGAGGGCACAGGTGTGAGCTGAATATAAAGAAATAATCTTTTTTAAATAATTATGAAATTAGGGGTAAGAGAGGAATGTACTGGCAAAAAGGGAAAGGGAGAAATGGAATGGTGAAAATTATCTGCCATAAAAAGAGGCAAGAAAAAGAAGCTTTTACAGTGGAGGGGAAGAGGGGAAGGAGAGGGAGAGGAAGTAAAACTTACTCTCATAAGAATTGGATCAAATAGGAAATAACATTCATATTCAATAAGGGAATAGGAGGAAAATAGGAGGAGAATGGAATATGGAAAAGGGGTGAGGGTGATAAAAGAGAGGCCCTATTGGGGTCAGTAGCAGAACACTTTTTGGGAAGAGAAAAGGTGAAAGGAGAGAGAGAATAAATGGGGGTAAATAACAATTAGCAGTAGTAATTGTAAAAAAAAAAAAAAAATTCCAAGCAAATTTCTCTGATAAGGCCTCATTTCTCAAATCTGGAGGGAACTAAGTCAAATTTCTAAAAAGTAAGATCTATACTCCAATTGATAAATGATCAAAAGATATGATCTGTGCCCAAAGGGCTATAAATTCATACATATCCTTTGACTTAATAACACCCCTACTAGACATATATACCAGAAAAGATTTAGAAAAACAATAAAAAAGGAAAATGACCTATAGTATAAAAAATATAGCAGTGCTCTTCTCAGGGCAAAAGATATGGGAATTGAGGGGATGCCCCTCATTTAGGGAGTGGATCAATAAATTGTGGTATGTGTTTGTGATGGAATATTACCATTTTCTGGGAAATGATGAGCAGGATACTTTCAGGGGGAGAAAAAAAGGAAAGCTCTCCATGAACAAAGTGATATGTACTGTATAGAAAATAATAGTAATGTTCTGAGGTGTAAATGACTTTGTTATTCTCAGTAGTATAACCATCCACAATTACTTTGAAGAATTTAGGATGAAAAATGCTATCCATACCCAGAGAAGGAACTGATTTTGTCTGAATACAGACTGAAGCTTTTTCTCCTTCTTTCTCTCTCTTTTTCTGTTTAACATAATTTTTCTTGAGAGTTTTTTGTTTTTATTAGGGTGGGAGATCTATGTTTTCTTTCACAACTTGGCTTTTATGGAAATGTTTTACATAACTTCAAATGAGGTTTCTTAATTGTGGATAGGGATAAGAGAGAGAACCTATAACTCAAAAATCTTGAAAATAAATGTAGAAGAAAAATGTTTTGAATGTAACTGGGGGAAAATATTAAATAAATAAAATAAAATAAGTAGGAAACAGTCATAAGAAAGGAAATCCATTCAAATATCAAGCATGGTCACTCGACACTTATTTAGTAACATAATACGAATTCACATTTTTTTAAGGTTCAAATCCCTGAAGTGTTTACAAAATATTTTTCACCTTCAAATTAGGTAAAATGAATAGCATAATGCTTATTTTACAGATTAGGAAATTGAGGTTCAGATAAATGGAGTGATTTGCACACAATCATACACACACACAGGTATTGGAGATGAGAGGAACTAAGGTTTCTGTATTGAAAAGTGAGAATTAATTTTCACCTTGCCTCTTTATCTACTCCAAAATGAAGAACAATGGAAGTGTAATAAAAATTCTGTCAGGGATCATAAGAGGAAGATATTATGTCTGAGATGAATAGATAATAATAGTATTGATATCAAAAGTGGCTAGAGTGCTAGACCTCAAGATTACTTCTAGGTATAGAATGTGAGCAAGTAAATTAATCTGTTTGCCTCAGTTTCCTCAGTTAGAAAATATTGGAATAATATAAAATAACATATAAAATAATAACAGCATTTACCTCTTAAGGGTATTGTGAGGATCAAATGAGATATTTGCAAAATATTTTGTACTATAATTCTGATTATTCTTATAATTACTATTATATATATTATTGTTATTATTATTATTATTATTATCAATACATATAGTGCTTTAATCTTTACAGGGCATTGAAAAAATAATACGATTTGGAAGACCAATTGATTTTCCTAACTGTGCAGTACAAATATCATTTAGGTCCCACAATACCAAGGCATAGCAACACAGTTACTAGATAGCTTTCATATTTAATGCAGCTGATGGTGATGATGATAATAAAGAGAAAACTAAGTTCCAGAAAGATTGTATCTTTTACACAGTGAAACAGCAACTAAATTTTGGAGGCAAAATTTGATTCCAGGTCTTTGTGACCTGGATGTGATCCAATATACTTTCCATTATAACTCATTTTCTTTAAAAGATTAATAAAAAAGGTGACATTTAACTTGGACTTTGGAAGGTGAATAAAATAACATATTTGGATGTTGCTTTGAGTGTTCTAGAGTATTTTCCTTCTATAAACTTATAGATCAGAAAATGAACATATTATTGTCCTATTTTGTAGATGAAGAAATTTAGGAACAGAGAGTTTAGGTGAATAACCTGGGGTAACAAGGGGACTAAACTGTTATTGAGTTTATTGAGACCAAAACTTGAAGTCTTCAGACACAATATTTTCCTTTGCAGCACACTCTTTTCCCAATACTTTCAAGATAGCCAGACCTTGAGAGATTATTATAGGCAGAAAAATTAGGATAAAGGATAAGATAAAATAAAAAAAAATTTTGGATTATGATGAGTAATGCAACTTGACTTATACCAGTAATAGCTAGCATTTATAGTATTTTCTGTTTTGCAATGTACTTTACATATGTAATAAGGGAGTGGAGAGATATGGCACATGATGTACAGAAATCATCAATTTGTTAAGATGATATCATCTACATAGAAGATACTAGGGTATTGATTCTGGGAGACTATAAGATTGGTATATGCATAGGCATTTTGCATGAGCCTACTATATGATTGGGAGAAACTTTTTTTCCATTATAAGTTATTTACATTCAAGTATTCAATATTTATCGATCATTTTCTATATGCCAGCCACTGTGCTAAATGTGGAGGATATGAAAAGACCTCAAGGAACTTAGAAATTAATGGGGAGACAGTATACAAACAAATATATTTCAGGATAAGTAGGAAAAAACTAAAAGAGTAAAAGCAATGGAATTAAGAAAGGCTAGATAAAGCTTTTTGTAGAAGGCAGAATTTTAGACGGGACTTAAAGGAAGCCAGGGAGATTAGTAGTTGGAAGAAAGGAGGGAGAGCTAAACAAAATGCCCTGAGCAGAGAGATGAAGTAGCTTATTCGTGGAAGAGTCAAGAGGCCAGGATCACTGGATTGGAATTTGAGTTAGAGAGTAAACTGTAAGAAAACTGGAAAGGTAGGAAAGGGCTAGGTTATGGAGAGCTTTGCTAAACAGCATTTTCTATTTGCTCCTGGAGGCACTGGAAAGCCACTAGAGTTTATCAAGTATCTGTGGGGAGATGACATGTTCAGACCTGCATTTTAGAAAAAAATCACTTTAGTGGCTGAATGGAGAATGAATAACAACAGATTTGTTGCCTCTCTCCTTGCTTGCTGAATTGAATTGAAACAAATTGAATTGAATTGTTGGTAAAGAGGAAAGCATCCTATTCTAGAATCAGAGGAACTAGTCAAGATTCTGCCTCTGATGCTTGTTACTTTTGTGTGACCTTGAGCAGCAAATTTAACTTCCTTAATACTCAGTTTCCTCATCTTTAAAATTAGTGGATGGGAACAAAATCTCAGGTCCCTTCTGACTCTAGATTTAGTTTTTTTCCTTACTTGTAGGGAGAGAAATAGTCTTGAACAAGCACAGATTCTTTATTTCCCTGAAACTCTACTGTCAGATACAACTTATGCTTATGATCAGAATTAGTTAGAATAAAGAGAAGATCCTATCCTTGCCCTCAAAGAATTTGCAGTTTACAATGAGAAATCTCACAGATATCTATAATGAAGTCATTTCAGATGGTCTTCCCCAAATTGTGCCACAGTATCCTCAGAATTTTCATATTAAGAGAAGAATAGCAATGAGTAAGGATCCACAGGGAAGATAGAAACCTTAACAAACTAAAGGATTTCCATTTTGTAGGAATGGGTCTGGATGAAGTGAATAGCACTTTCTTCCTTCTAATCCATTGTGTAAAAGATATGTTCCCCATCCAACTCTTTTCTCCATTCCCTGAATCCATAAATTCATCCTCCCCTTCTCTCATATATCCTTCTTTCTCAAATATATATCATTTTTATTCAGAGTATGTCAGCCCTTCTACTGAGCCTCTCCTCACACATTAACTATACCATTTCACAATGGATGTGACATAATCTGCCACTATTTTAGCACTGAAATACACTCTCCATGGATTCCTCTTATACCCTGTGAACTACCTCATACTTTATCTGACGTATACCTCTTTACTTTGGGTCCAAACACTGGATCTGGAATCAGGGGATCTGAATTTGAATTTCAACATAGTCACTTAGAACTCATGTGACTTGAAGCAAATCACAAACTCCTCTCTTTAAAGTGAGGAGGATAAAAGATAATCTCCAAGGATGTTTCCAATCCTTAATCTAGGATCCTATCATTTTATGAATTATCTATCACTTTATGGTGCTTCCTATCATTTGCAATGTTTTCCTTCACTTCAGACTTCTTCCATTTCCCTAGACTCAATTGATCAGTATTTATGAGTTTTGTCAATTTGCTTCAACAACTGGAATAAGAACTCCCTATTTGACAAGAACCACTAGGAAAACTGGAATGAATTCTGGCATAAATTTAGTTTAAAACAGCATAGTGTACATACATACATATACATATATACATATATATATATATATATGTACACTATGCTGTTTTAAACTAAATTTATATATATACACACACATACACATATGTATGTGTGTGTATGTATATATGTATATATATCACATGTATATATGTATATATATCACATCATATAATATATATTACCATAATAAACTATATAAGCTAAATATATATAGACACATATATGTGTGTATATATATATGTATATATATATATATATATATATATATATATATATATATATATATATATATAATTACAAACTACAATAGATACCTAAATATAAAAGGTGGTATTCTATAACATATGAAATTCCAAAATGATTTCTAAGCAAATCAGTTTGGAAAACTCTGAATAAAAAATAATTACAAAAGTGTATATCTCTTTCAAACAACACTTTGTGTGTCCGAGACTGCTTACCCTTTCTCATGAGAAAGAAATAAATGTTTTTCTACACTCATATTCAGACTTCTGATTGTTTTAGTGATCACTTATGTTCATGCACTTACCAAACCAGTCAAGCCTTTGAAATTGAAAGAATTTAGTTAACTTCCCGGGGTGAAGCCAAGATGGCACAGTAAAGCCATGAAACTGCTTCAGCTCTCCCAATCCCCCTCAAAAACCACATGAAACCAAGCCTCTGAACAGAGTTTGATGGAATGAAACCACTCTCCAGCTCAAGACTGTCTGGAAAAACTTCAAAAAAAAAAAAAGCTAATCTCACTGGAATTAAAAGAGTGTTCAGCACAGTTTAGATAGACTCTGGGAAAGCTAGTGAGAGGGTCTTACTCATAGTAAATCAGCAATTAAGAGTCTCATTCCTGACTTAGTAGAGGAGCAAATAAGTGGGTATGCTTCCAGTCCCAGCTCAAAAGGCAAACTCTGAGAAACCATGTTGTTTCATGAAAAGAGCAGGAAAGCTATTTCCCCTGTGCTCAAAACCAAGGCTCAGAGCTGCATAGAAAGCGTGGGGCAGCACCCACTTTACCCAAGGAGCAGAGCTCACCAATAAATGTTTAAAAAAAAAAAAGAGGAAGAAAATGAGTGAGAAATAGAAAACAACTTTGACCATAGAAAGCTACTATGGTGACAGGGAAGAACAAAACACAAACTCAAAGACAAAATGTCCACAGAAGAAATCTGAGTGATATGAATTGGTCTCAAGCTCAAAGAGGCTTCTTGGAAGCTCATAAAACACTTTAAAAGGCAAATAAGAGAGATAGGAGAGGAAATGAGAGGTATGCATGAGAGATCAAGAGCTTGGAAAAGGAAGGGGGAAAAAAGGAAGAAAACTTCTTAAAAAGTAGAATTAATCAAATGGAAAAAAGAGATTAAAAAGTTAACTGAAGAAAATCACACATTAAAAACTATAACAGGGCAAATGGAAGCTAATGATTTTATAAGATATCAAGAATCAAACAAAATAAAAAGAATTTTTAAAATGGAAGAAAATGTGAAATAGCTCATTGGGAAAACAGCTGACCTGGAAAATAAATCCAGAAGAAAAGATTTAAAAATTTATTGGCCTACCTGAAAGACATGACAAAAAAATAAATAAATAAATTTTAAAAAAAAAGCCTGGATATCATTCTTCAAGAGAGATCATTAAGAAAAACTGCCCCAATATTCTGGAAACAGAGGAGGAAATACTCATCAATCACCTTTAGAAAGTGATTCCACAAGGAATAACCCAAGGAATATTGTTATAAAACTAGAGAACTAGAGTCTCAAGGAAAAAAATACTGCAAGCTGCCAGATAAAAGCAATTCAAATATCAAGAAGCAAAAATTAGGATTACGCGGCTTCTGCAATAAAGGACTGGAAGGCCTGAAATACTATATTCTGGAAGGCAAAAGACTAGAGTTACAACCAAGAATTAACTACCCAACAAGAATAAGCATCATCTTTCAGGGGAGAAGATGGAGCTTCAATGAAGTAACAGATTTCTAATCATTTCTAGTGAAAAAATAAGTACTAATCAGAAAATTTAATCTACAAACACAAGACTCAAAAAACATAGAAAGGTAAATGGGGAATACATAAAATATATGCATATATAATATGTAGTATATATTTATTTATATGTATATATATATATATATACATATATATGTATATATATGTGTATATATATATATTATATATATATATATATATATAAATTATATGGATAGATATATAATTTAAAAGTTAAAGTGTTAACATCCCTAGATGGGAAAATGATATTGGTAACTCTTGAGAACTGTATTTGTCACTGAGGCAGATAGAAGGGGACATCACAAGGACTGAGGGTATAGTTGTGAATGGACTCTGATGTGATGATATCAAAGAAAAAGATATTAAGGAGTGGGAAAAGATCTGTACTGAAAAAAGAGGAAAGGGGAGGTATAATGGGACAATTAGTCCACATGAAAAGGTGCAAAAGACCTGTTAAAATTGAGGGAAAGAAAGGAGGGGGATGAGCACTGTCTGAAGTTTGATTGTATCACTTTTGACTCTAAGAGGGAATAAATCATTCAGTTGCATATATAAATTTATCTAACCCTCTAAAGAAGTAGAAGGAGAAAGAAGAAAGAAAAGAGGGGCAGGATAGAAGAGAAGGCAGAAACACTAGGAGAAAAGGTAAGAGAAAAGAGGAAGGAGAAATAGGAGATAAATAGTGGGTGAGGTGGATAAGAGAGGGAGAATAGTGATAGAAGATAAGGTAGTAATTGGGGTAAGTTAAAAAAAATACTAATAAGGACAGGGTGGAAAGAGAAAACAAAAGTATATACAGGGGAGAAAATAGAATGGTGGAGAATGGTAATCATAACTGTGAATGTGGATGGGATGAATTCTCCCATAAAACAGAATCCTACAATATGTTGTTTACAAGAAACACATTTGGCAGAGAGGCATATACAGGGTAAAGGTAAAAGGCTGGAAACAGAATTTATTATGCTTTAGCTGAAGTAAAAAAAAAAAAAAAGCGGGAATAGCAATTCTGATCTCAGATAAAGCAAAAGTAAAAATAGATCTAATTAAAAGAGATAAGGAAGGAAAACATATCTTGATAAAGGGTACCATAAAAAATGAAGTAGTAATAATACTAAATGTGTATTACCAAGTGATAGAGCAGCTAAATTCCTAAATAAGATTTTAAGCCAGGTTACAGAAAGAAATAGATAGCAAAATTATACTAGTAGGGAACTCAACCTTCTTCCCCTCTCAGACTCAGACAAATCTAACCACAAAATAAACAAGAAAAAAAACTTAGGGAGGTTAATAGGATCTTAAAAAACCTAGATATGATAGACCTTTGGAGAAAATTGAATAGGGACAGAAAAGAATATATCTTTTTCTCAGCAGTACATGGTATCTACACAAAAACTGACCATGTATTAGAGCATAAAAATCTCACAATTAAATGCAGAAAGGCAGAAGTAGTAAATGCTTCTTTTTCAGACCACAATGCAATAAAAATTATTCAATAAAGGACTAGGGAAAGATAGATTAAAAACCAATTGGAAAATAAATAATCTAATTCCAAAGAATGAGTGAGTCAAACAAACAAAAAAAACACATAAATAATCCATAATTTCATCCAGGAAAATGACAATAATGAGGCAACATACTAAAACCTATAGGATTTCTTATGTGAAATTTTATATCTCTAAATAGCTAGCTACATGAATAAAATAGAGAAAAAAGAGATCAATGAATTGGACATACAACTAAAAAAGCTAGAAAAGAACAAATTAAAACCACCCAATTAAATAACAAATTAGAAATTCTGAAACTTAAAGGAGAGATTAATAAAATTGAAACTTAAGAAAACATTTGAACTAGTGAATAAAACTAAGAGTTGGTTTTATAAAAAAAATCAACCAAATAGATAAACCTTTGATTAATTTGATCAGAAAAAAGAAAAAGAAAAACACCTAATCTCCATCAAAAATGAAAAGAGTGAATTTATCACCAATGAAAAAGAAATTAAAGCAATAATTAGGAGCTATGTTGCTATATGGCAGTAAGTCTGACAATCTAACTGAAATGGATGAATATTAACAAAAATATAAATTGTCCAGGTTAACAGAAAAGAAAATAAATTACTTAAATAATCCCATTTGGGGGGAACATTGAACAATTCATTAATGAATTCCCTAAGAAAATATCTCCATGGCCAGATAGATTCACAAATGAATTCTACCAAACATTTAAAGAGCAATTAATTCCAACATCATGTGAACTATTTGGAAAAATAGGTAAAGAAGTCATACTGTCAAATCCCTTCTATGACACAAATATGGCAGTGATAACTAAGCCAGGAAAAGCCAAACCAGAAAAAGAAAATTATAGACCAATCTTCCTAATGAATAGTGAGGCAAAATTTTTAAATAAAATATTAGCAAAGAGATTAAGCAACTTATCAGCAGAATAATACACTATGACCAAGTAGGATTTATATCAGGAATACAGGGCTGGTTTGATATCAAGATTTACCCATATCTATAACAAAACCAACAGAAATCATATGATAATCTCAATAAATGCAGAAAAAGCTTTTGACAAAATATAACATTCATTCCTATTAAAAACACTATGGAGAACATAGGAATAAAAGGAGCTCTCTTAACATAATAAGCTGTATCTATCTAAAACCAACAAGCATTATTTTAATGGAAAGAAGCTGGATTCATTCCCAATAAAAACAGAGGTGAAACAAGGATGCCAATTATCACCATTATTATTCAAAAATGTAATAGAAATTTTGGCTTTAGCAATAAGAAAAGGAAAAAAAAGAAATTGGAATAGGCAATTTAGGAAATAAAACTATCACTCTTTGCAGATGATGATGATATACTTAGAAAATCACAAAAAATCACTCAAAACCTATTGGAAACAATTAACAGCTTTAGCAAAGTTGCAGAATATAAATAAACCTACACAAATCATCATCATTTCTATATATTACTGACAAAGCCCATAAGCAAGAAATAGAAAGAGAAATTCCAATTAAAATTACTGTAGACAAAATAAAATACTTGGTTACCTACCTGCCAGGACAAACACAAGAACTATATGAACATAATTACAAAACACTACTCAAAGTCAGATCCAAACAATTGGAAAAAATATCACTCATGGGTAGGTCAAGCTAATATAATAGAAATGATGATTCTGCCTAAATTGATCTACTTGTTCAGTGCCATTCCAAACTGCCAAAAAAAAATCTTACAGAACTAGGAAAAAAATAACATAATTCATCTGGAAGAACAAAAAGTTAAGAATATCAAGGGAATTAATTTTTAAAAATACTAAGGGTGATGATTTAGCAGTACCAAAACTAAAACTATATTATAAAGCAACAGTCATCAAAACCATTTGGTACTGACTAAGAAATAGGATGATGAATCAGTGAAATAGATTAGATACATATGACACAGTAAATAAGGCCTATTGCGATCTAGTATTTGATAAATCTCCAAACTCCAGCTTCTGGAATAAGAATTCACTATTTGACAAAAATTGCTGGGAAAACTGGAAAATATGTCAGAAACTTGGCAAAAATCTATATATCACATCCCATACCAAATAAGGTCAAAATGGATACATGATTTAGGTGTAGAGGGCTGAAACTATTGAGTCGATGCACTGAGATCAGGACTGCCGAGCACTTGAGGCTAACTACTGATTGGACAATACCCTATGGGCATATGCTTGGAAAATGGTCCTTTCCACTATCTGTGCTGGCTCAATGATTGGTGTATACAAAGGATTGTAGGAGGGACTAGGGGGTGGGGTAAGACTAGCTACAGTCACTCTTGACAGTAGATGAGGGAGAAGGCGGTCGCGGAGATTCTGCTTCCATCCTGTTCAATTCTGCATCTAAAGACCAAGAATAAAAACTGAGGACTTTTGCTTATCCTGACTCCAGCTGATTCTGAGGTATCCTGGGTGCTAGTGCTGTCATCACATTTAGGCATAAAGGATAATACTATAAGCAGATTAGGAGAACAAGGGATAATTTTCCTATCAGATCTTTGGAGGAAAGAGGAATTTGTGACCAAAGAAGAACTAGAAAACATTATGAAAGGTAAAATAGACAATTTGATTACATTAAATTAAAAAGCATTTGCACAAACAAAACCAACAGAAACAAGATTAAAAGGGAAGTACAAAGTAGGGAAAAAATCTTTACAAACAATATTTTTGATAAAAGTCTCAATTATAAAATATATAAAGAACTGTGTCAAATATGCAATCCAAGAATACAGGTTATTTCCTGATTGATAAAAGGTCAAAGAATATGAACAGACAATTTTCAGATGATGAAATTAAAGCTATCTATAGTCACATGAAAATATGCTATAAATCACTATTGATAAGAGAAATGCAAATTAAAACACCATGCAAAATAAAATATGACCTCACATCTCTTAGATTGGCTAAGATTTTAGGAAAAGATAATGATAAATGTTGGAAGAGATGCGGGAAAACTGGGACACTAATGCATTGTTTGTGAAGTTGTAAATGATTCAACCATTCTGAAGAGCAATCTGGAACTATGCCTAAAGGGCTATAAAACTGTGCATACCCTTTGACCCAACAGTGCCATTACAGGGTCTATATCCCAAGGAAATCATAAAGAAGGCAAAAGGACTCACATGTATAAAAATGTTTGTAGCAAATCTTTTTGTGATAGCAAAGAATTGCAAAATGAGAAGATGCCCATCAATTAGGAAATAGATGAACAAGTTGTGGTATATGAAGGTAATGGAATATTGTTGTTCTATAAAAAATGATGCACAAGCTGATTTTAGAAAAGCCTGAAAAGATTTATATGAACTGATGCTAAGTGAAACAAGCAATATATCAGGAATATATTATACACAATAACAGCCAAAATGTGTGATGATCAAGTATGAAAGAACTAGATCTTCTCAGTGGTTCAGCAATTCAAATCAATCTCAATAGCCTTTGGACAGAAAATGCCATCTGCATTAGAAAAAAGAAGTAAGGATACTAAATATAAATCAACACATGTTATGTTCACTTCTTTTTTTCTGTTTTTATATATATATACAAACACACATACACATACACACACACACACACACACACACACACACACACACACATATAGCCCATGGATTTTCTCTTTTGCTCTGATTTTTTCTCTCCTAATATGATTCATAAATCAATGTGTGTCAAAAAATAAATTAATAAATAACCGAATAAATATTTATAAAGATCAAAATTTTAAAAATGATTTTTCTACTATTTTGTTATTATCTATTTTATGAAACAAATTTTCTCTGAATAGATAATATCCACCCTTTGACTAAAGTGAACACATCTTGTTCTATGGTTTCAAATGGATCTAGACCTATAAATTACTTTGAGCTTGAGTTAATCTATTTTTTAGGGAAAATAAGTTCTAAATGATACATACAAAAAATAATAATAATACAATAAAACTTTTGCCACACAGAAAACTTGGGGAACTTGTTATTTTAAACAACTGGATTTTCCAGGTGACTGACTGTTCATTTCTTGAAACAAAACATTTTTTAAAAGAATTTAAACCATTTGAATAATTCCTTGTGTTATTGAACAGGATATAGTAAAAAAGGCAAGAAAGCCTTCATGCTCTCATTCCTTTCTGTATGACCTCTCTTGGGCACTTCTTTTATTTTCATTTGACTTGGTTAATTCAACTCACTTCAATTCAGAGAGCTCTTATTAAGTGCCTTCTGTGCTCAAAGTCACTGTAATGAAGAATTCTGCTAGAGGTTAAATCAGACTTATATTCCCTATTAATGATGAGATCTAGTGGGTTTCATTTTCCTGAATGTATCATACCCTGAAATACTAGGCACACATATGAGTCAAAATCACTCAAGAGAGTTCAGCCTAGCTACTCATGGGGGAAAATAAATAAACAAAAGAACAGTTACATGAATTGAGCAATTTCATTATCTAGACAATGAAACCAAAAAATCTGATACATTAGTACATACAATTTGGACAGGCTTGTAGATGAACAATTATCTGAACTCAAAATTGAAGGAATAGAGGTGAAGAAGGAAATAATCACTTATACAGTACTTACTATGTTCCCAACACTATGTTAAGAACTTTATAAAAATTTCATTTGATCCTCATAACAGTTTAGCTCCATTTTTCAATTGCAAAAACTGAAGCATACAGAGGTTAAATGACTTTGTATCACAAAGCTGGTAAGTATCTGAGACTGAATTTGAACTCAGTTCTTTCTGACTTCAGGCCCAATGCTTTATCCACTGTGCTACTTAGTTGCTTCAAGGAAGAAAAAGGAGCAGATTACACGTAGAAACTTGCATATTATTCCCAGAACAAAGACATAACTTTTAAAGAAAAATATTCTCTTTATACTATATATCTATTAAACATGCAACACTAGAATCTCCAAAGAAGCTAAATCAGGGGTGACTCAAAGGACAGAGCACAAATAAAGGCCAGCATAATCACCAAAATTTGAACAGAAAAAGTGTCACTAAAAATTTCATCTCCAAGGGTTCTTTGTGTGTGTGTGTGTGTGTGTGTGTGTGTGTGTGTGTGTATGTGGTAATCTGGTAATGCTCTTCTCAGGAGAACATTTTTAATGCATAAAGTAAAATATATAAGATTTAGAGACCTAAAAGATCAACCACTTCAAATCACTAACTTTACAAATGAAGAAACTGTAACCTAGAAAGATTAAGTAATCTGCCCAAGATCACACAGTTGGTAGCTATTTGAGGAGAAAAAAAATCACTAATTCCTGGAGGAACAGGGAAAGCTTCAGAGAGAATGTGTCAACTGAACTAAATCTTAAAGGAAAATGAGGATTCTGAGACAACATCTCAGAAGAAAGTTAAAGTAAAACTAAGAACTGACTTATATTGATAATGAATCCCCTGAAGTGGTCCATGGATTCCAACTTGCACTATAACTATCTAACTATGTTGTAACTATAACTATGTAAAATGTGGTCATTGATTCCAACCCAGTGGAAATATTTAGCCCATATTTGAAAAATATGATCACTTCAAGGGATTCTTTATTTGCAATAATGGGAACTTTATCAATTGCAGGCTTTGAATATAGTCTATACAAAGGCATAGATTGTTATTGGTTTTGGTCCTTTCTTTTTCAAAGAGGGCCAATAACATCATGGCATGATGTTTTGACTTGTACCTGAATTGGATTGAAGTGAGGTAAAGTTAACACAAAATGTTCAACTTCGTTTTCTCTTCCAGAATCATTGAAGTTCAGTAGTAAGTCAAGACTCAGGATGAATAGTGATGGCCTCAAATAAGAGGATGACCTTGGCGATTTTGATTTCTGACCGAGCTCCACATGCTCCATAGCACCTATTTCAACCACTTTCAATTTTTTATCTTACCCTTTCCACCAGGGGAAGTCTTTGCATACTTGGGATAGATAGCCCCCTAACTCACCAACAAGTTTGAGGCCTGTCAGTTTTTCTCAACCTGGTTTAGTTGATCTATAGGCAATAGGGAATCCCTAAAAGCTTTTGAGCTTTTGAGTTACCTGCTAATAGATATACCTTAACCAGATGGTTTTGGCAACTGTGGTAGGGAGAGGTTACAGATGAAAGAATCTATAATGACTCTTCCAAATAGAAGGCTATTATACTAATCATGTAGAGAAGTGAAAATTTTGCAAATTAGATAGTATCAATGTAGGTTTATAAAGAAAGGGGTAGTGTCACAAATGGTATAGGAATAGAAATAGAAAAAACTAGGTGATTAGTCAGATGTAGAAGGAAAGGGAAAGAGAATGAACAAGAATGGCAACAAAATTTCAAGAAGATGGGAAGATAATGGAGATCTTAACAGAAAGAGGGTATTTAGCAGTAGTGGTGGGTTATATTTATTTGTGTGCATGTCTGATCTCTCTACAAGATTAGGAAGTCATTAAGATGAGAGATTGTGTCATTTTCTCTCTTTGTATCTCAAGGGATAGTCCATTGTCCTACACATAGTAGGAAATTCAAATCAGGAAGTATTTATTAAGTAGCAATAACTTAGAGGGTAATGGACCAAGTCCTGGGAAACAAAGACTCATTGCACCTCCTGTCCCAAAAGTGCTTTCATTCTATGATGTGTTTGCTATACTGAATTCCAATGCTGTTTAGTGTCATTTTTTTCCTGCTTCTTCCCACACTGTCTAGTTATTACTTCTCAATGCTATTGATTTGCTTTCCTCTAGGAACCTCTCCCTTCCCTTTTCTAATTTTCTATGTCTAATGTGCTTTGGGCTGGAAAAACAGCCCACTAAGGTTGTTAGAATGCTGTGTATATCAGAGCACATAGTCTCTGAGTGAGGGCCTGAAGGCCTCCCCTATATTCACAGTATGTGAGCTACATTGCACAGTTTAATGACATCTATTTGGGCTACTCAGAGTCCTTTGTTTTACTGCCTTCCTCCTTGAGAGTGGGGCTTCCAATCACTGAGGCCGCTGAGCTGCAGCAATACAGCTAGGTGAAGTGTTGCAGCATCTGGATAATTGACTTATGTCTGGCACCGTACAGATGTAGCCCAAGGCTGTTTTGACAGAGGCAGAATAAAGTGAAGGATTTTCAAAAATGTTGCTGGGGAAAATGTCTTTTTAGCAAGCACAGTGGAACTTTATAGGCTGCCCTGAAGTCTTAGCAGCCAGGTGCCCACAGTACAATGCCCAAAGTATCATCTAATAAACACGTCAAAAGATTCAGGATTTCATAAAAGTGGGGGGAAAAAAAGGACATGAAGTCCCTCCTTTATGTACCTTGACCCTTATTAGACAGCCTTCAAAACCTTTTGTTGTCAAAAGTTCTGTCATTTTCTTGTGGTGAGTACATGAGTGATAAGCTTTTATAAATTTATCTAGGCTAGTCATCCATTCAGGAGACACACAGTTCATCACTAGGTTCATTTTCTAACTTAGTAGGTCTTTCCTCTCTGATAACAGGTTCATTTTCTAACTTAGTAGGTCTTCCCTTTCTGATAACAGTTTTAGGGAGTTTGCTAACATGATGAATTATTAGAAAAGGAATTCAATGGAGTTCCTTTGAATTGAAGCAGTGGAAACAGCATCAAGAAAGACCTATTAGGTTAATGCTAGAATTCTATTTCTTTTATGGCACATTGGTAAACTTGTATGTGTTTTGGCATATTTGTGGAATCCTGTTCACTTGTAAATCAACTGGCCTATCAGTAAATGGAAGAGGATTCTTGTTCATATTGTTAATGCAAGGAAACAAACTATTTGCAATTTGGAGTATAAGTCAACAACAGGTTTTAGGTCTTTTGTAGATAAAAGACAAGGCAGGAAGAAGCACTAGTTGACATGTAGAAAAGAGAAGCCTCCTATAGAGCATGTGGTCTTCTGAATACAATTCATCTTTCACAGGTACTTATGCGATATTTGAAGTAGACAGTCACTATGCATTTATTATTGGTCATCCACTGGCCTTGGGGTCAGCTTATTGTAGTCCAGGGGAAGAGACAGTCTTTTGAATTTGTTGGTCGCAGATATCAAATGGCTTCAGATATTTAAGACAGGGTGAATTTCATATGATTCCTAATGTTCCCTGCATTATACTGGGGGGTAAAGGAAGGCAAAAAATAAGGATTTCTCTATAACCACATGTATACATTTATTCCAAAATGATATGATTGTCCTTACATAATATTTGCATAATGTCATTGCACATTCTAAAATGACATAATATGTCAAGTAAAAGAAAATTTGTAACACAACAGTGGGCAGAACCCTTGGCCTGCAGTCAAGAAGATGAACTCAAAATAGCCTCAGATACTTACTGGCTATGTGATCGTAGTCACTTAACCTCTGACTATCTAAATTTTCTCAATTGTAAAATGGGGACAATAGCCTCATTTACCTGGTTGGTTTTAGGGATCAGATATTCGTAAAGTACTTGCAACAGGGTATGTTATACAGTAGGAACTTAATAATTGTTCTCTCCCCTCCTTTGAAAAGAAGCTTAATAATATTTAATGGAGATAAATGAATAAAGCTGATACTTTCTATTGAGTTCAGCAATAATTAAGTTATGTTTAAAAATCACTTGTATTAGCATTGTGAGTTAAATTACAATGAAGTTCATTAAAATACTTTAATTGAGTTAAACAATAAAGCTGTTTTGTTATAATTATTTAACCAAAACAAGATTGAAGGGGTGGCATTTTTCCAGCTATTAGAGTTTTAAATACAACATGTGCTATTTACCTAGCAGTCACTTATCCAGCAATCTTAACTATATAAAACATAGCTAAGATCCAAAACAGAAACTTAGAAAGTCTTGGAACAGTAGGAAATAGACATCACAAAGTTCTTGTACTAAAATTCATTCATATTGTTATTGACAAATCCCTGGGGCTCTAATTCCTTTTATTTTATACACTATTCTAAAATGATTGGGTTCTTTGTGTTAGTTTGTTTTAGTGTTTTGTTTTTTTTTTTTTTAAACTGGTGCTTATTAGATATGCACCTGGGTAGAAGAAGAAAAAAGACATGCTAGAGGCAGCACCCTGACAGCAACAACAGTAAGAGTTGGCAGCTCCTTGATAAAGTAAGAGACAGAACTAAACTACAAAAAAAACAAAAACAAAACAAAACAAAACAAACAAAAAAGAACACAAAAAGCAAAGCAATTTTGGAACTTCCCATATAGACCAAAACTAACCCATAAAGATCAATAGATCCTGAAAGCAGTAGAATAATTTGTGTTTATAATGGTGAATCTGATCAGGAAAAAAAAAAAGTTATTTTAAAGAATTTTGGATCTGGAAGGGTGATCATTAGAAATTCAATTTCCTCATTTACAAATGAGGAAACTGAGTCTCAGAAAGTCAAAATGCCTAGCTACATAACTAATCTACATAACAATACCAGGAATAAAACCTTGGTTTCATCTATCTTATTAGGATATCTCCACCATGATACACATCTTAAAAGGTAAAGGAATTTAGAAAGATGTATGTTGAGTAATTAAAAATAAATTTTGACATTTAAAGGACAGCTAAGTGCTCAGCAGATTTTGTGCTAGCCCTGGAGTCCTAAAGAGTCATGTTCAAATCCATTCTCAGATACTTGCTAGCCCTATAATCCTGAACAAATCACTTAAAGTCTAACTTAATTTTCTCATCTGTAAAAATCAGAAGAATGATATCCCCAGGGGCAGGCAGATGGTACAGTCAGTTGATAGAGCACCAGCCCTGACATCTGGAGGACCTGAATTCAAATGTAGTTTCAGATACTTGGCATTTTCTAGCCATGTGATCCTGGGTAAATCATTTAATTCCAAGTGCTTTCCCTCTTCTTCCCCCCTCCACCCAAAAAAAACAAACAAACAAAACAAAAAAAAAACCCTCAATGATAATAATAGCCCCAACGGTTGTTGTGAGGCTTAAATGAGATATTTGTTAAGCATTTTGAAAATCTTAAAGTATGATGTAGATGCAATCTATCATCAGTAAAGGCTCAGATTTGACTAATGATACTGGATAACTAAATATTACTATAATATTAGCAATTTACACTAGCCCTGTTCTTTCCTGCTTCCATACTTCCTTATTTGTTTTCCTGGAATTCCCTGCAACTTTTCCTTATACATTTTATCCATCCTTCAAAGCCCAGCTTAAAATATCATGACCTGCATGAAATCTTCCCTAATTCCTATACCTGGAACAGTGTCTTCATAGGAAATGACTTTTTATGATTCTTATAGTATCTTATTTGTAGGAAAGAAGAAAATAAACATTTACTAAATGTTTATTAGGAGAAGTTAGATGGCACAGTGTTGATCCTAGATTCAGGTTGACATGAATTCAAATCAAGCTTCCACTTAGTAGCAGTATGCTTCTGGGTAAGTTACTTAAGCCTATTTGCCTCCATTTCCTCATCCATAAAACAATGTAGTTGGTCTGAATGATTTCTAATGTCCCTGCAAATTGTAACTTGTATGAGTATAAAGTTTTTAACTTTTTCAAATGCTTTCACATATATTCTCTCAATTTATATCCTAAATCAAACTATCCTTTGTACTTGATTAGGTCTTATGTCTGATTGGGGTGATCTTCATTGGCCCTCAACAATGGCATAGAAATTCCTGAAGACATATAGAATGATGGGTCACATTCAACTCTTCAGCTTAAAGGAATTACAAAGAAAAGTGAAAATTTGACTTGATTTTTTCAAAATATAAAAATTAATACTTTTCAAAGATTGCACAGAATCTCTCTTAGCTCACCTATGCGAACACGCTACCATAAAAATCTCAGATGACTTTTTAACCAATGATCTACTAGATCCATTGGCCAACATTCTGCTACATTTTAGTCACTAAATATAAAGATAGAAATTTCAGTTTCTATTGTATCATTCCCACAACTATTTTAAAAGATGCTACTTAACTCAAAGGCTTAGTTAGTTATATATTGAGGGATCTCTCACTTTTGTGATATATTGCTTTCACTCTGTTAACTGAAAAACTTTGTGTCTAAGAACCAGTCCCTATCTTGAAAGATCAAAAACTCATACCAGAATATAAATTTTGAGGACTAAAGTTCATAACACAACCAATTTATTAATTAAGCTAGCAGTAACCAATAAACTGGATCAATGGCCTCTCCCAATACTTAAAGACCCTAAGTGAAGGTTGACAGGGTCTTTTATAACAATTAGCAAAGGACAAAACAAAATCCCAAGTAATATAAGTGTGTCTTCTTCTGATTGGCTATTGATGACATAGCTAGAATTGAGATTATATCATATGGACCTCCCCTTCTGAAACCCTCTTGACCACAATCAAGACACATAATTTCAACAGCAAGACAAAGGTTCTCAGGTGATAAGAGTTGTTATAGTGGTTTAAATTGATGAAATTTGACCTTTAAAATTAATTAAATTTCTCTGAAAAGTGGGTTTGGGTTACAAAAGTAGAGGTAATTATAAGACAAAAGCTTGACCTTTGTACAAGTTTTTCCCAGATGTGGATGGTAGGTGAAGATTACAAGGGAAAGGAAACTCTGAAAGGAATAGAAAATGTAGCTTGATCTTAATCAAAACTTAACTTAGAAGAAAAAAATATAATTAAAATCAATTTTCAATTTTATACCCACAAAGCTCAAAATATTAACAGTTTTATTTGTAACAGAAAATATTCTCCTTCAAGTCAATAGAAAGTAATTGTTTATTTCTTCCCCTTTCTTCCTTTTCAAAAAAGACCAATGACAACAGAAGGTGATGGCTTGACTTGACATGAATAAGATTTAAGACAGGTGAAGTTTCACAAAGTCATCAACCTTATTTTCTCTTTCAGAGTCATCAAAGTCCAGTAACAAGAGAAAAGTCAAGGTAACTGGTAAATGGCTCAGATGCAGTAGATGACCTTGGTGGCTTTGATATCTGACCAACTTCTAAGCAATCTACAAGTCTCTAGCTACATGAGACCTCCTAAGTTCGAGCTAAGTAGGGATCTTGGGCCAATCTTAGTGAAACCACTTATCTGCCCCAAAGGGTGGGTCCCTGTCAGAGGAGTTTCAGGGCTCACCCCAAAAGTCAAGGAGGACAGTTTCAAGGAGGACAGTTTCAGGGTTCCCCCTATCAATACCAGTTCCTTCTTCTTGCTGTTGATGTCTATTACCATCTTCCATAGCTTCACTTTCTGCCACTCAGCTCTCAGCAACTGGTTATTTTATTGTAGATTCTGAACATAGGTTCAATATCTTCTCAGAAGTCTTCCATTCCTCCAGGATATATTCTCTTTTTCATAAACCGTTTTCTAATCTTTGACTCTCATATGGCACCATGTAGGTATATTTATAACTCAGTCATATATCTCTAGCTCAATATGTCTACAATATTCCTGTAAGATTGCTTTTCAATAAAATATTTTCTTTTATATCATCTTCATTTCTGAATATATTTCCCTGTCACGTGGCTCCCCATTCTTTTGTTTTTGGAGGAGTGTCTTGATGTCTCTGTTTTTCCTCTCTACTATTGCCTGTAAAAGATCTGATTCTGTTGTTGGAGTCAAAATCTGGGCAAATATCACCAAATTGGACACTGTTTTGTAAGCACTCTCAGGAGGAAATGGGAAGGGGGAGCCCAGCTCCAAAGCCTCAGGCAAAAAAAAAAAAAAAAAAAAAAAAACACTTGGAGCATGATTGCAGCCAATGTTACACCCAGAGAGTTTTTAGAAGTTCAGTACTCCAACATGGTCAATCAGCCAAGAAGCAACTTGATGGGAGAAAGGGATTACAATTGGGAAGAATAGAGTTGTATGAAGCTGGAACTACTAAGATATCCCCTGGAGAGGTGAAATCTGTCCCTGTCAGGCCTATGGATCCTTTGCCTCCAGGCACAGTAGGCTTGACCATTTCACCTCCTGAGACTGCTTACAAAACAGTGTCCGTCCATCCATACACTGATGTGGGAAACTGGGGAATGTGTAGCTAATATCCCAGCCACTAACACAGGTAGACAATATGTGACTTTACCCAGGAGAAGTAGTAACATCAGGTTTATTGATACAGAATCCTAATGGGCAAAAACAAAAGAAAGGGGGAGCCACAGATAAGCCAAGACAACTTCTAAATTTAGCTTTAGATAATCTGTGGAGAGATCCAGAAAGTGGTGAATGGAAAGGACTAGATAGGTTAACTGCTTGGGGGAGAGGGTTTGCTTGTATCTCTAGAGATAGAGAAGGAATCAGATGGGTGCCAATGAGCCATATTCACATTGCCCATCAGATAGAGACGGAGAAGACCCTTGAAACAAAGGAAAAAACCCAAGAAACATCAGATGGTTCCATCTCTGATAAGTGCCACTGAAAAAGCATGACAGTGAACATCAAAAATTGTTAATGAGACTGAGGCAGAACTTCAAAATCTGCAGGAATCATTGGATTCCCTGACATGTGAATTTCATGGGCAATAGATCGGTTTTGGACTATCTCTAGGACTTATGGACATGTGTAATTCTTCATGTTGATTCATATTGTTTATTACATCACTACTAGCCTGTTATATTACTATGTGCTTGTGTAATATCTCCCATGCTGATGGATTTATGTATATCTGTTTCAAGTAAGACCCTTCAGTCCAGAGGAAACCTGATAACAATATCTGGTGTTCTCACTTTCCTGAGAAGTCAGGGAGGGCATGACCACTTGTTTTATAAAATAAAAGAAAGCAGAAAATGTAGAGGGCTGCAATTCTGGAAAAATATACTTGAAACAAGGTGTTAACTCAGTGGAAGTGATGAAATAATGGTTCTCTAGTTCACATATATACTTAGTACTTAGTATAGTGACCAAGAGCTTGTGATGATCCCGAAGACTTCCAGAAAGCTAGCCTGAACATTACACTGTCGTAGTTCTTTCTATACCAAAGTATTCCACTTCTTCAAGCAAAGCAGGAGTGTTAACTTTTTCAGCTTTTCTCAGGTCAAGCTTTATTATTATTTGTTTCCAGTTGTGGTGTTTGTTGAAATTGTCATATGCATCATCTGTCTGTTTGTACTTCATGTTGCATCATTTCAAAGACATATTCTCAATGCTTCTCTGAACTCTTGTTGTTTTGTCATTTCTTAAGATGCTATAACATTTTGTTATGTCCATGTATCACAGTTGATTAGCCATTCCCCAGCCTATGTGCATATAGTTTGTTTCTAGTCCTTTGCTATCATAGCAAAATTACTGCTATAAATATTTTGTCTGACCAAATTGGACTATATGATTAGCAGTGGAATTCATTTCAAAGGGATGGATCCTTTAATCATTTTTCCCTCAGTAGAAGATTATGATAATTTAATAGATTAAGGATTAGAAGGGCCTTTGATGAACTCTACATCACCTAGTCTAGCCCCTCATTTTATAAATGAGGGAACTCAGATGAGATGGGTTAATCAACTTGCCTAGTGTCACACAACTAGTTTCTGAGGCAAGATTTAAGCTAAGATCTTTTTGACTCTAAATCTAGAGCTCCATGAAAGTTTATATCATCCCACTCTTTAAAAATGTTTTCCTCAATGTTTGGAACAATTCACAGTTTTACCAACAATGTTTTAGAATGTAGTATATATTTCCATAGGCTTTCTAAACTTGAATACTCCCATCATTGTTATCTTTCCAATGTCGTGGGCATAAGGTAGAACTTCAGAGTTGTTTCAATCTGCATTTCTCTTTTAATAAAAATTTGGAATAATGGCTTCATGTATTTGGTAATAGTTTGCAAATTCTTGTTTGAGAATTGTTGCCTCATATTCTTTGACCACTTATCCTCAGGGGAAATGCCTCTTGTTTTGGTTATGCATCTTCTTCTTAGCCATAGTTATGAAATATATCTTATCTCATTCTCTCCTACATTTTTAATGATATAACTTTTTACAACTAGGCTATTTTTAAGCCTTATATTGAATACTATTTCCCCATAGCATCAGGGATCCCATATAAGAGAGATTTCAAGAAGTGATAGAAATTCTTTTTCTTTGTACTTTCTTAGTGGATCTCTCCAATCCATGCAGATTCATGGTGGCTTATTACCATTTGAATTCTCTCTTTTCTATTTCCTAATTAGTATTTCTCCTATACATTTTATCATCTCCCACTGGGTCTAAGTGGTCAAAGGGATTATCTCCATCCCTCAGATTTTTTTTTTGAACAACTGATTGAGGTTTTTCAAATTACCTGTGGCTGGTTCCCAAAAGAAAGGAGAAAATGGAATAGAGAAAACTACTCTTCTTGCCAGAAATCATCTAACATGATTTTATTTCTGTGATTTGCCTCCTAAAATGCTTAGCACTAGAGTGTGTTTGGGAGAAGAAGGGAAAGGCAGATGTATATGGCAGAGAAAATGCCAAACTCAAAATTGGCACAGGTTTTTCAAGGTGAAGAGATGAAATGAAAAGTATAAGACAAATTAAATCACACCAGTTTTCCTTCCACTGGACTCTAGTCCTAGAAACCTTTAAGTAGTTATCCTTTCCATGGATGTTGGGACTTAAACAGACACATAGGAACTCAGATTGAGTAAGCAAATGTCTCTGAATTTCTACAGCAAGAGTGAGAAAGAAAGTTTTTGATTGCAGGCATAAATGGACTATAACAAGAGGGAGAGAAAATTGAAATACAGATTTAAATTGTTATAACTTTTTGTGAATGTGTGTTGAGGCAAGGGAGAGGACAGTGTTGAACATGGAATATGTCTACATACATATATAGATGTGTGTGTGTGTGTGTGTGTGTGTGTGTATACACAATGAGTTTAGGGTAAAGGGTTCCAATAGATAGAAGCTAAGCCAGAATTTCATTGTATCTGGAATTTGATTAAGTTTCTGAGACTGATGCTTTTGTTACTATAGAGACTCATATTTTTATAGCTCTTAGGGAGCAAAATTAATAGAATAGTATATGTGGAATCAAGAA